>NW_010158912.1:43709-158278 GCF_000695765.1 Mesitornis unicolor | reverse complement strand
CTGCTGAAATCAAAACTAAGAGGTTTTCAATACGATTTAAGTGAGACTACTCTCGTGTTTAAGTGCTTCACTGGACGAATGCCTTAATTTTCCCATTTAGGATCCTATCCAATATCCATTGTAATCAGTGGAAGAGACTTCTATTGTCTACAGCGAGCTTTGGATAAACTTTTATTGTTTCATGGTCTTTATCCAGATTCTTTTCTCACTGTACGTAACTACTTCCTTTTTATTTTTATGTACAATGAGAAGATTTTTACAGTTGAACATAAAAGTGAATATCTGTTCTGCCAAAATTTTATTTTAAACCTGGAATTTTATCCTACTTATTCCATTATAAAAATATTGAAACTATATAAAGCTGGATGATGACCAACAAACCTATAAAGACCACTCATATGTTATAAAGATAATTTTGGATCTAATCCATTATTTTAAATAATTATACCTTCCAGAAAGATTTGAAATTAAGACATTCATTACTTTTATTTTTTTTTGCTTTGACATTATTACTTAAATTCGAACTTATTTTAGATTCCTTAAAAATTGTTAGCTGTCCCAAACTGTTGCTGAAGTAGTTAAGTGACTTTGTTTCAGTAACTATGATATTCTAGGTGTTCCAAAGAGATTGAGCATATATATTTTAAAATGAGGTGTCTATATACTGTCAACTCTAAACTGGTCATTCAAAGACCTAGATACATAAAAATCTAAATACACTATTCATAGAGTGTTTACTTCATGCATGCCAGTTTTCATTCATTAATTTCAAAGGGCATAAAACAATCAAGTATCAGTATTCTATTCTACAATTAGCAACTTGAGTTATGAAAAGATAAATTTCCCAAAAATTTAGAACCTGAATCCCAAGACTCTGCCTAGCTTCTAGGCAACGCTGCTCCCTGTAGTTTCCTATACATACATATGTGCATGTGAGATGTCTGTCTGGGAAAGAAAACACCTTAAAATAGCCAGTAGCTGTGCCACAGTAGTAAGCTTCCTAGTGCTCTTGTTTTGATAATGTCTGCACTGCACAGACGCATTGCCAAAGGCTTGTAGTGTAAAACACGTTTCATTACCAGAAGTTATGAGAGCATATCAGTTTATGGGGATGATTGTGCAGGTGGTGGTGAGTGTTATAAATATTTATGCTACTGCAAAGGAAAACTCCCTCCTGAAGGTGTTGGAAAGAGGGTCTCTGTTTTAAAAAAATGTTGAAATCCTTCCTCACCTTTTTTACCTGACTTTAAATCATTGAACAGTCTTTCAGTGTCTATACATCTTGTGGGATTTTTACCAGAAGCAAAAATCGAGCTTTTGATATTCCCAAAACATTCATTGAAAGCACACCATGTTAACCCCATGGAAATGACTGATCACCTTATTCCTGTAATCCTGTGACGAATCATCACTAGTATGAGATGTGAAAAATCAAGTAATAGTTGAAAAATAATTGTAAAGGAAATTGCTTCCATGATATAACAAATTTCCTGGAATATAGTCATGCAATTTAAAAGCAAACATTAATGAAAATAGCTGCAATGTAAAGACATTTTTCTATACCTTTCATTTTGTATGGACTCTTTTTGTATGTCATATTTGTTATTAGCATTTAAGCACTTTGACTCTCTTCCAATACTTCCAGAACCTCTTTGATTTCTTAAATTTGGGATATCACTTTATTTTTTGTCCAACTTATACACAATTGTAATGAAAAGCAGGATAAAAAGGAGGCTGGTAAAAAGAAAACTTGTCTTGTTTCTGCAAATCTCAGAATATAAATACTGTCCATCACTATTTATGATGTCTATTTAGACAGCATAGTAGGAAAGTCTACATCCCACTTAGGAAGAAAAAGTTTCATATACTCTTGAACATGTTCACAAGCAATAATTTTTTTTATTTAAATCAGAACTCTTTACACCAGCTCACAATCCCTGATGCTTATTCACATCACTACTGATGTTTGCGTGAGAGAATTTAGCTCGCATCTTAAATGCACTTCCTGAATTGAGCCCAGCTTTCTTTGATGGAACTTGTTCCTTTAAATCTTTTAAGCTTCGTTTAGAGTAGCATAGCCAACCTTTTTGTCCAGTGTTTACAAAGCAAGCTGTAACATCTAAAATGTCATAAAGGTCCAGGTATCGTTCTGGATATATTTAAAAATAATCCATTTTTTAAACCAGTTTTTGTTCTGAAGCCCAGAATCATACTCCTGATAGTGAAGTTTACATTGTCCTTTAATAGACTTGAAACTGCATCATGAGGTCTACTTAGACACTTTGTTTATTTTCTAGTTTATCCTCAAACCCTGCAGCAGCAATGTAAAGAAATCTTGTAACTGAAGCCAGCATCAGGAAAAAAATCAGGAAATGTTTGCAATTTTCGTTCACTATAACTCATTTTCAGAACACAAATTCCCTTTCTTTGTACACATAAATGTTATGTGAAGGGTACATAAAAGTTTAGTCAAAGCGGCCCTACTAAAAGCAACAGTGACATTAAGCATGAGCAGTGAATAAAATGTATAATTTCAGAATCATAAAAACACATGGTTTCATTAGACTGGCGTGTGGTGGTTCTCTCCTGTGTCTCAGAGGAGTTGGTATTGATCAGACTATGAAGCTGTGACAATAAAACTGTACTCTATTGACTGCAGCTGCAGGGTCTCCAAATATTATTTATTGAGGCAAGCAGAACAGAAAACCAAAAGCACTGCCCCAGTAATAAGTGGTAATTGCTGGGAAGTGAGGCATTGCACTCCCTATTGACCCTTGCATCCTGAAATTTCAATGGATTATATTTAACTCCATTAGGATTGGCATTATCAAATTACATAAACCACATTATAGAACAACCAGTTTCAGTTTAGATCACTGATTTTCGATTATACTGATCTTCCATACACTTCAGAACTAGTTTCTGTTACCAGTGATATGATATCAATGTTGATCAGTAGGGGAGAAAGTATTGTTTTATTACAATGAGATAAATGGCACCAAAGGAAAAAAGTAACCATTCCTCAAACACATGGGAGGGTACAAGTATTCCTGTAAATCAAAATGTTTGTAGATTATAAATTGGGTAGCACAAAATTTACATACATTTCTAAAAGCTGCCTCCTCATTTTTGTGTTAAAGGCATTAAATCTTTTATGTCAAATTCTCACACTGTACGGATCAATGTATTACCGGTTATAATGTCAAGCTTCTGGCATCAGAAATGTGTTACCTTTTCATACTAAAATATAACTGAATGGAATACCTGAATAATACCTACTTAAATAGCTACCACTGAGGTGCACAGATATGAACTTCACCTCATCCACATTTGGTGTGTTCTCAGGGTACATAAGTTAGCAAGGCGTTATCATATTCTTCGTATCCTCTGTCACAGTGGCTTATCATGGAACTGAACTTTTTACTGAGCCTTAAGGTTCAGGCAATTTTGATGTATCCCTTACAAGCTTAATTCAGAGAAGATACTGATTTGTTACAGCACTTAGCTAAAGGTCTTAGCACTTAAATAAAGCCATGAGTTTAACTCCAGGGATTACCAGTTCATTCACTGGTAGCTGGACTGGGGTGATGGCCATTGCACATACTAATTCAGTTCTCAAGGTTATAGTGACTTAATGTGTATTATACTAGGTATCATCTTTTCCCTTCAAGTTATTTTTTCAAAGATGTTAGATTTTATTTGTGTTTAAACTGTCCCTTCTTAGGACTAGAAGAACCAGTTCAAAGTCTGTAAGAAAAGGAAAAGTTTGAAAAGAAAAAAAGAAAAGAAGTTTTTAAGAGGCAGTGATTAGAGGCTCACTATTTATAAAGTGGTGATTAAAAATCTCTCTCAAAAACTCCCCCATTCATTTCCATTAGAGTCCAATGTGAAGATTAGTTTCCAATACTAATTATTCCAACTTGTAATCCTTCTTCCTTTTTCTTGACATCAAATAAATGTGGCTACAAAAGTTACTGGTATTTTGCAACACTCAGAAGGTTCTGCTCAGGTGGAAATACCATCCTCCATTTACGGCTTTAACTCATGACATATTGTAAAATTTTCTCATAAATTCTGAAAACTGAAGATGTGTAAGAACAGAACAAATTGATACAGAAAGATGCAAATTCTTTTGAAAAGCCTAAAAATTTTAGATTTTAGTAAACAAATCCTCGAAAGCATAAAAATGGATGGATTGAATGACATGCCAACGAAAAACGTTCTTTTGAATGTCAGTAGAAGATGACTGTAGGCTGTCATTGTCTGAAATGATCTGGATGAGAAATGGCTCACAGAAAGCAGATGATATACTGATAAGGTTTTAAAACATTTTCATTTCAAAGACATTAAAATTTCATCTCTCTGTATTTCTGCACAAGTAAAACCAGGGGAAGAAAAAGTTGAGAGTTTTTTTCTTTTGTTTTTAGCTATTTCATTTCATAGTAGGAAGATCTCTACTACTAAATTATTTTTCATTCCGAGTATGAATATTATTGTTAGGACATAGGCTCAACCCTGTTAAATATAATTTTTACTAAAGTATATTTGTCTAATTCATTAAACTTTATGTTGTATTTAACAAACAACTCAGTAATCATGGTTTCTAATGTGTAGTCAACAGCTGAGCAAAATTTCAGGAAAACCACAGTGTAGGCGTGAATGTCTCTCACCGAGTAGCACGTGTAGCTAGCTGACTCTTTAATGCTATGCTGTAGTTAAATAAGAGATTATAAACAGTTAGGCTACTGACTTCAGTATTATAACAGCTCTAGACCTCCTTGAAGTAGCTAATAATTAGCATTGAATGTCATATAGAAGTATGCCATGCACTGGCCTCTTTATTTTTGTTTCAGTCTTGGCATTTCAGAACCATGAAGTATTAATATAAGGTTGTTAAATTAAGATCCTGAAGAACATGTAATATTAGCAAGTATGTACATTTGTAATTTATAACTGAGAATATATTTGATACTGAATTTGTTTCTATACACTTATGGGTGCTTTTTAATTATTATAATCCTATCAATCAAAAATAGAAATTAAATATGTGACAATTACTAATGAAGTTACGTAAGATATGCCTGAAGTATTGACTAACATGGAACAAGAGGAGATACTTTGTCATCAAGACATTGTACAAAAATCTGAAGTCGACTTTTAATAATGTATCTTGCCTTGACAGAACACAGCTTTAACAATAAAGTCAGAAGTGATGGAGGGCAACCAACTGGTATAGAGTAGGATGTTCCCCTTAGCTCAGGGGAAAAAATATTGCATAAACTAACTTCTATCTTTTCATTTCTTGCACACTGATTTCAAAAACCATTCAGTAGTTCCAGGACCATTTATTCTTTTCCAAGAAAAGGATGACACGTCAGTTAAGCTACAAGGCTGGTATTCAATTTCCTGCTTCCCCATAGGCCTCTTTTGTGATTTTGCCAATTCACATACCCACTTTGTACTTCAACTTCCCTTCACTATAACAGCGACAGTAGTACCTTCTTATATCACACTTGTGTCTTGGGAAACATTAGGAGTATGAGATATGAAAACAGAGGTCATAAAAAATGTTTCATAGAGTGTGATGGATGCATTTTTGAAGAGGACATTTCATAAGAGGACTCTTTTTCGAGAATGTAAGGTTCAGTTGTCTTGTTCCGGTGTGCTCCTCTTTTTTATGATGAACTATCCCCTCAAAGACAGAGACAAAGAAGCAGTGAATAAGACAGCATAAGGTAGGATTTTTTGAGAGAGCTACAAAAACTATGATAGCAGGAAAAATAAGATGGGGTAAATGAATTCACCCCTTTTTCACCATTCAGTAAAAATGTTGGCACTTCTTGATGGATTTGCCACAAGGACATTACTCCTTCATTATTAATTTTACCACTATTTTTTAAGAATAAGAAAAAAGAATAAGAGTGGAATCTCTGCTAGTGGAAAAAACTGCTAAAGAAAATTCTACGTAGTTTGTGCTTGCAAAAAGAGATTTGATGAGTGAAGATTGCAATGCTACCTCTAAGTGACAGGGTCAACTCTGAGGGTTAAATTCAGCCTTCTATGTAGGAGAATATTACTTAGATATCCCTTGAGATCTGCTTGCTCTCTTTCTAGTTTACAGAGTCAAGTGGAAACCATGGAAGAACAAATTGTCCATCATTTAAGAATATTGATCCAAGCCAGTCTTGTACAATTAGCAGCTCAGTCAAGAGCAGTGCGGTTTCAAAAGCTGAAAGCTGCCTATTCCATCTTCTAGAATACAGTTAGAAAAGAAGTGTTACATGCACATCCACACTGCCTTTCACCGCGACCTCGTCTTTGATATCACCTACAATCGTAATATCATTTGCAATTGCGGCAGTTATTCAAGACATTTTTTCACAACCAAGCTATATCTCCAATCATGTTTCCTGAGTATGCTGTTCTCTTAATTTTGTTTTTAAGTAGCAATTAAATACATGTAGCTTCATTTATTTTCATCAGTTTTTGCACTGGCAAAAACTTTGCATATCAGGTAATTTTTGTCGTTTGATTGGTCAGATACAGGAGCTAAATTACATATCTGTAATGAGAGCTGAAAAAAATCCAGAAGACTTCTAAAGTATCTTAGAAAACACTACTGTCTTGTTCCTACGGGGCTTAAACAGCTACTATAAAAAGGAAGAAATTTTATTTTAAAGAAGTTACTAGTACTTGGTAACAGACTACAACGTGGGAAAATGTTTCATTCCGTGCCTAGATTAAAATCTGGCAAAATTTAACTATCTCATAAAGAGTTGTTTCTTATAACTTCAAAAAAATTCAGAGTGGTATCATATTTATTCACATTTTGCTGGTATCCAGATTGTTCTTCATTTTAAAGCTTTCTCTAAAACAAAATGTTAGTTTATACTTTATTTTTTCAGATATTGTTTAGTGTCATTGAGTAAAATGACAAACATTTATGTTACAATCACACTTCAGTAAAATAAGAGTATTTGACTACCCAAGTAAGAACCATTTGAAATAAGTTTTTCGCACAACTGTAGGAAATAAATACTGAGGGAGACACCAGGTACTATGGGAGAATAGTAGGAAATACAGTGGAATGATACTAGAGAATATAATTTTTAAGCAGATATTTTTTGAGCGGGATAGCTTGCAAATGGTGTGAACAGATACTACTATCTCCCATTTGAGACCTCTGAGAATTATTAACTGGGAAGACGGGAGATGTAGACAACAGGTTCAGTATGACTAGGGTTTGATTTGGGATTCCTTCAAGATTTAGGAAAAGCTATTGGTTCTAGGTCCTATATTTTCACCCCGTGTAGGAATAGTACATCCACCCAGCTGGGAATGGACACAGTGCAAAGGGATATACTGATGTATTGAAAGGAGGATTTAATTATTTGAATCCCTATTGCTTCTTGCCTGATAGCTGGGTTATATCAACCTGGTGTGCACCTCAGTTGTGCAACTATCTTCACACTACATGGCTTACAGGCATATAGTTTCTCTCCTGAGCAAGCAGCATTTTTGGAGTTCCTGTATTTCTCTCTGCTGGAGCTTAAACCAGTTGTGTGCAGCTGATTTTTCATTTTTTTTAAAAAGGAACTTTCCAAGAGCTGCTCCCAGATGGCATGACGAAGCATTTCTAAGGTGGGCTTGTGTATTCTCAAAGAATTTCCAGAAAGATGGCATGCAGTGTTCTACTTTTCAAGTAACAAGATTGGTTCTAATCTTCTGACAGGGGGTGGGAGGTCATTAAAATAGCAGACATGAGTGTGGTGGGGGTGGTTGGGTTTCTGGTATCTTTCCTATGTGATGCTCTTCAGAATTATCCGGTGTCATCAAAGTGTCTGACAGGCCTTTACAAGCAAATATCATGGCACTATTTGTGCTATGGTACGTCAGAAAAAGAGTGCAGCTTACAGTGCTGGGACATAGTGGCAAGGGATAGCATCTTTTGCTAACGTTTCCAGTTCGGCAGTTGCCGACTGACATGCAAAGTGAGTGACTACTGAGGAATGCATCTCAAGGGAGAAGGGCGGGAAGCAGGCAAGGGGAAGTTTTCTCTTCGGAGATGTGAGACATGAACAGGAAAAATGTACTATTCTGCTGTCATCCTACACTGCTTCTTGAATGCTTGATCCTGCTGTTTTCTGTGTTGATACTCTACTAAGCATAAAAGAAATGCTATTCAAGTCAGACTTCATTAGGTAACATGGGAATCTACACTATCATACTATGTCATGAAATTGTTGGACTCAATGTGGATATGTAAGAAGCTGCTGGCATCACAGATAACATCAGCTGGCTCTAGATAAAGCAGCCTGCCCCAAGGGGAGGGGGTGGGAGGTTGGGAAGGGGAGTGAAATAACTGTTTTGAGTATCTTCACTGAAGTGACTGCCTAGCCTAATCACATCATGCTGCTTTTCTCAGAATAAAGATTTCTGTGGTAGAATTAGTCCTGCAACTGCATGATAACTTTTATTTTTAATATGCAGAATTGTTTTAAAACTTGCTGTACTTCCTATTGCAGAAGCTGTGATGCTTCTGCTATGACAAACTCTGTTCCCAAAATCACAAGTACTGCACATATAGCACGCAACATGTTATATGTGTCCTGAGCCACAGTGAGAACCTCTTAATTTAAACTTATTTGCCCTATTCAAGTGATTCAGCATGTAATTAAAGTCTATCACATTATAAAAATTAGCTACAGATCACCATTTGTTACAAGTGTGACTCACAGGGGCTAAGCCTGCTTAATATTCTGGTTGGCAGCAAAATGTTCAAGGGCAGAATCCAGATCATTACACACATTTTTTTTCTATCTTCTCTGTGGTAGTAGTGTTGTACACTTTGGCGTCTCTGTCTTGAAAATTGCAATGAAAGAAATTGTCATTCAAAATAAGACCAATTAAAAACTGATGTCCTTAAAAAAATAGCACGGCAGACTTTTTTTTCTTTTGGATCCACCATATTCAGCAGACCACCATGGCATGAATTGCCATTAATATGTCATTTCCCTTTCCTGTTATCACAATATAAAAGACCTTAGCTCTGACCTTTCTATCAAAACATCCTTTGTTTAGAATGAAAGCTATTCACTGTTAGACCCTTATCTGTAGAGCTTAGCCAGCGGATCAAATCCAAAGAGCAGAATTCGTTTACTTTGTATTAAATGAGCTCAGTTAAGAAGTTTCAATTTTGGCAGAAAGGTGCATTAATCACAAGGAAAAGAACAGATCTCACTTTTCACAGCTTCTGGTTTACTTTCAATACAGTTACACAGTAAGGCTTTTGTTCCTTAAAAGTAGCACTGTATTTAAATACAGTAAATATAACAAAATTACCTTCTTAAAATTACACTAGAGTTCCTACAGTACAGGATGTCCATAATGACCTCAGTGTTGCATGACTAACTTTACAGCTTCAAAAAGGTTCTAAATTAGTTTGGACAGATGGGTTTTATCCAGAGGAAATCAATGAGTTTTTGTGAGTCTGACTTAATTTTTATGCAGCCAGTACTTTGAGATGAAATTAAAATATGTATGAAAAACATATTAAAGTTTCCCTTGGGTTCACAGTTGTTTGTACATTTACAAGGTGTTAAAGAGATGATTTAAAAACTAACTATATAAGGGATCAATGCAAGTATACTATGATTTATGGCCTTTCATGACATTTTTGACACTTCTGGCCTAATGTCTTATGTGTTTTGAACCACTAATTATCTTTTAATTCATAAGGGTTTGGTGGGATTTTATAAGTGTAATATAATATATAGAGCTGTATCACATGGAAAGTTTTAGAAAAAACACACTTTACAAGTTGTGCTGAGTACATAACAGTTGCAAATAAAGATGTGCTGCACCAGTTAAAAAAGCACTTGATCGCAGTACCCCCAGATGGGGAGGGGTTCCCCATCTGCCAACCAAATTGGCAGGTTTTTAACTCTCTGTTCGGTACCAAGGATCAAAATCCAAGCAGGTTTTGATCACACTCCACAGCTTTAAATATGAATCAGAAAGCAAAACTCAGATATTCCCATATTTGGTGTTTTCACTGTGTAAGATCATATCCAACCCAAAGATTTAACTGCATGATCAGCTATGATCTGATCTTCTCCAGGACTATACAACAACAGCAAAAACTGCTCAGTTCTTCCTTCAATGATGCACAACATGGGAAGTGATAATTTCAAGACTCATATTCCTAAGAAAGAAAAGTACTGATGAACCTTTTTTATACAGTCAAATTTACTGTATGTTCCAAAAATGTTTACAGAAAATCAATTAATTATAAGCTTCCTGAGCAATGGACAGAAGCTGGAATGTTTTCATACTCTTCTGTTGAACAGCTGCAACCGAAACCTGCTACTGACTGAGAGCAAGTAGAAAGGTTCCCATAATAGAATTTTCAAATAGTCCCATAGATATCCAAGGCTAAATATCTCATCAATATTCCATTCTGGTTTAGATACCTTCTACTATCACCAGTGGGCACACAGAGACTAGGGACTTGCGCCACTGAATCCTCTTTTAAAATACTTATCTCTCTTTTATTTTTCTTATAATAGCTTTCAACATAGCTAAGAAACACACTAATCTACAACACTGCATAAACTGAAAAACTTTACTTGTAAAGTTGTTCCCTAATTCAGTGCTGTTAGTGCATTAGCAGCGGACACCTGGCAACTCATCTGTGATTCCCCCCTTTATAGATGCAAAGATGGCTCAGTGCGGTTTTTTCACTTTTCTGGAAAAAGGAGTGTAAAATAATGTGAAATATGTTGCCCAATTCTACGTTCAGACACACCTACTAAAACTTTATGTGTGTCAAATGTAGCCTTCAATATCTGGATTATAACTAGATGGAAGCAGGGACACTCCTTTTCCTAATCTCCAAATACATATAAAATGTTTACTGTTAGCTTATAAGCACCTAATAATGCATAGAGTCCTAGGTTTCTGATGTTAACATATTTCAATCTGAGTCAAGTTTTTAGTGCCATGTAAAAACTAGGAAAAAATTCAGGAGAAAGGAAGACAAGGAGTACAGAACATTTAGATAATTACAGTTCCTCAGGGAGAATAAATTTTAAGAACCTCAGTAATGAAACTATGTTTGCCAAAAATCTAAGCAAAACTATTCTTATTCTTCTACATTTTGCCTACTTTCATGGTAATTACTTGTGATGATTGTTGTTGTTAATAACTGTGCTGTATCTTACTGAGACATCCTCTTTTCCACACTACATAATACAATAGATAGTATCCCAAAATACCAACAATTATTTGTCTTCAATGAAGTAAAATCTACCTTACAGCATCCTTACTGTTCTAGATCTTTTGCAGTATCTATGCTTACAGTAAAGAATAAAATAGAGAAAAACAATCTTCTGATAACATTTTAAAAATTTTAAAAAGTGTTGGCTTTCAACAGATTGTGAATGAAGGAAGTAATCTTGATACTTCACTCCTATCAAGCTGTGCTTTCCTTTTTAAAGGTCATTCTTTGCCAGTGGTCAACTCCTTGCTTTCAGTACTTCACCTCAAACAATTCTGACAAAGCTAACATATATACGACAATTAGGACAACATAAGCATGAAAAATAAGACTTTAGATATTACTGCACAATGACAGACCCTAAAAATATCCAGGAAATTGAAGGCCAAGTTGATTTTCTGAAAACTGACATGGAAGCTACAGCAGGCCAAAGTAAGCTTTAGCATCCCCAAGTAACAATACAGCAAACAAGCTCATGACAATTGAGAGACTCCTTTAACTGTTGTGACCTTAAATTAGCCTGCTCTAAGTTTAAATAGCGGACATAGAGTCAAAAAAGCTATTGTTTCTATAAAAAGAAGGGTTTACTCTAATAACCTGGGTCTCTGTTCTGCATCATCAAGGACACTGACAGTAGAAGACTTCTTTTTAAATGTCTAGGCTTCAGAAAATTCTTCCTGAATTTTTTCTTTCTATTAAAGGTCAATAATTCAAGGCAAACTTAAACAAGAGAACATGAGAAATGTTCTACAGGAGGAAAGAGGAGATATAAAAAATGCCACCTAGATGTAGATACCCAGGAACAAGAGGTAAAGCAATGCGCTCAAAGATAAGAGCTCATTACCTTTTCTCTTGTTCTGGGTGCCTACATCTAGTTCATTGCTAAGGTCTTCCTTTTATCCTTTTTAGGATCTGTGGTCGTGATTTCATCCTGGTCAGAGACACAGAGATCAGAAAAATCCAGACCTTTTTACCAAATACAAAGAATACAGCAGTGATGTCAGAGCATGGGCAAGCAACAGAGATTTAGAAAACTGAGGCAATTCTTGAACAACTTGTTCTCAGCATTTTTCTCGGGGACAAAGATCACCTTACAATTAGATCAGCTGAGTCATGTAACTTGGTGAGCTGTTCTAGGTGCTTTCTACTTCCTTTATGTTATGAAAAAGCCTCTGTGGAATCAGGGAAGTTATAATCGAGCTCTGTGAACATCACTTTCAGTTCCATATTGCAGCTTCCTTTCAGTTTGATCTCTTTGCTTATGCGGCTTCTGATTTCAGTGCTTGTGTTCTTTTGTATAGATGCCCATAAATACTTCCTTTAATTCTCCTTCCCACCTCTAGACTCTGCATACAGCAGTACCTTTTCCACTCTCAAATAGATGCACCTAATCAACTACTGTCTGAGTGGAGACTAGATCAGGATATCAAAAGAAAAATTAAACTTTGCGTGTAAAAATAATTGTAATCTTTAATATTCTAGATACAAATACCATGAAAAAATCTTCCCCTACTTTTTATAAACAGCAGGACTGTATAGCAAGCTTTGAGAAATCTCTAGATTAACATACTGATATTTGGTATTTTTAGCAACATATACAGAAGGAAGTTTAATATCTGTATATGAATAACATACTTGCATGTGTAATCTGGTTACCTTCTGCTAAAATGAATCATGCTACTGTGTATCAGAAAGCTATGTAGAGGATGGATTTGGACTTCTGTATTCCATAAGGATAATGTAAGCAACATAAGATTCTGGAAAACATTGCAATTAGATGCTAAATTGCTTTACAGTGCTCGAGCACATGAATCAAGCTGAGTATTAATCTCTGAAAATTCATTAATCAAATCAAGTATATAACATTCCTTAACTAATGCTGTTCATTCCGTGCAATGTGTATACAGAAGTCTTTCTTTTTGCCTTCTTTCATAACTGCTTAGACGCACATTTAAGAAATATACTCCGGACTGCTAGCAGTAGTTCCAGTAAAAAAATACCATGAAAACAAATCAGTAATAAAAAGACTGATTATTGGTAGGGATGTGCAAAGGAGGTCATAGAAATAAAGGTGTACACAAAACTTTGTGGGTCCAACTTCTTAAGAAGTTAGAGAAAAAAAAATCTGGGTGCAATCCATAGAGTACATTTCACTCAACCTGAGTTTCTCTGAGTTTCAGATTTTATAAGAAAATAAAAACTGAAAGTGAAACTCAGCTTGAGAGCACTAGATTTTATCTTGTTTTACATCAAAACCTAACAAAACTGTGAATTTTTCTTACTTTCAGCATGAAACTATAAATTACCTCAGGTTTTCTCAAACATTTAATTAACCTTAAGGTCAGTTCCTCAGCGTTAAATGCTGTTGTCACTGGAGAAAATGGGAATTTTGCCATTGACTTCAGTGCAATCAAGCTTTGGCCTGTAGTGAATTATTTAAGTGAAGTCAGTTAGTATGAACTGGGGAATACTGTAAGATAAAACTGAATAATTACTTAGTAGGAATAAAGTGACAAACCAGCAGATATTAGTTGGAATTAATTATTCATCTATCTCTACTGAACAGATTTTCTAGTTAGCAAAAAATTTGAAATCTAGCCATTTTTTTCCAGACTCCTCAACATGTTAAAAGTATTTCATTACAAGGGTTCACAAACTAGACCAATTGTCCAAATGGCAATGGACTGATAACACACAGTGGTAGGAAATTATTGCATAATACTTCAAATCCTTGGTTACATTCAAGATAGAAATTCTAAAGTACTGGTTTTGTAGTGGACAGGAGAGAAAATATAATTCAGGACTGGGTATTTCAATCACTAATGCTAAGTTTTGCTGCAGATATGTACTTGCAAATGCAGGTAGGCACCAGAAAGGTTTTCAGAAAATATTTTAGAGCCTACTCAAAGTCCTAGTTTGTGTCTAACTATATCTTAGATGCTTTGAAAGTATCACTTTTAGCCCCTAACAAAATCCACAAAATAAATGTTGTAAATGAACCAGGTAGGTACCAATGGACAGATCTGAGAGCGATTAACACAACCCAGAGCTTTAACGGAAGCCTTTCCAGTGATCGCTATGGGAATCTCAATTGAGCCTGGAGTGCCTGATTCAGCAACGCATTTAGGCTCCTAACTTCCCATTGTTTTCTCCTTTTAATTAACAAGAAGTTTGGGCCTAAATACTTGGGACTACATGATTAGGCTTTGGTGGTATTTTCAGCACATTGCATTCTTGATCACTTACAGAATTACTGGAAAGGGTTACTTCGTAGTAAGGATTTCAACTTATCTATTGGCAAAAGCAAAAACACTTGCCACATTTGTTCAGACTTTACTATGTGTGGGTACGTCCTAGCATGTCAAAGAGTATTAGTTACATATGCTGCTCCTTGCAATTATACGTATGCCTTCCTCCACTTGTATTTTCCAGATCTGTCTTAGAAGCAACTGTATTGTAAATCAACACAGTACCAGAAGCATATGAAGTTTTATAATATAAAAAAAGTACACACAGCACTACGTGCAGAGGATGCTAGAAGGGGACTGCAAGGCTGTCACAACATTCTGCCTGCCTCCTGGAGCAACAGGAAGGTATCACTTGTAGAAGGGCAACCTGCTCTGTGGATCTGTACATACTAAGAAGCATATAGAGAGCTAAACTTCCTTGTTTGCAGGTTTCATACACCCTGTTGTAAAAAGAACGTTGCACAGAAATTGTATGCATACATTCAAATACATATTTCATTGGGAATATCTGACGATGGTGCCTTTACACGTTGCTATTTTCCATATATATAGTTAAAATTATTAATGATTATACTAATTCACTCCTAGGTCAGTTTTCGTATTCATCTCTACCTCTCTTCTTCATTCATGTGCGCATTTTTGTCCAAACACGAATACATTGCATTTGTATTTACGCACTAAATATGCATTGCACTGAAAAAAAATAGTGTATGTATACTAAACAAGAAAGAATTTCTTCAAGTGAGGATTGCAGTTTCAATTTCTAGGCTACTTTATACACACATCTATAAGGCTATAGGAGAGCTGATAAAGCCCTTTGTCGCTTAGGTCCAAAACACTACAAATTCTGTGGCAGCTCCATTTCATTGTTATTTTTAAACTGATAGCTGAGAGAACTTTGAAACATTTAACTTTATGTGGAAGTGAATACGGTTTTGCATTCTGCCTTTACTTAGGAACCTACCTCAGGATTTGTAGGACTGGAATTAAAAAAAAAATAAATCAACAACCTCTGTGATATAACTTTTGCTAATTAAATTCCCAATCTATTGGATCATTCCCAAGTATTGGAAGCCATTGGGAAAAGGAAAGAAGCTATTACTGGATTTTTCTGTGAAAATACAAGGCAGTAAAACTGTTAAATGCTGACATTTAATCCTGTAATAAAGTTGCACCTAATCAGAAGGAATATTACCTATTACAATACCAAAATAAACTACACTAATATATTTCGGTTTATATCTCCAAAAAGCTAATGTTCTGGAATAAAACATGAGAGATATTAATATAAGTGTCTTACACAATTCTAACAGTTTTAAGAAATGCTTTGCTAAATTTAAGCTCTGTGATTAACTTCTGTAATGATGTCACGTATTCCCATCATATTTTGTCCTCATGAACCATTGGCTGGTTCTTTTAATGAGCAAAAACAGAAGAACTTCAGGAAAGTACTTCTTTTTTCTACCACTTTTTTATGTGGAATCAATAGTTTTCTTCATCCATCACAGGTAGCTACAGTTGCTGATGTAAATTTTGTGGTCAAAAAATATGCACAGAACGATAGAAGCTATCTATTGATATCTGGCTCTTAAAAAGAAAATCTAGATAATGATTAACTATTATTTTTATGCAGACTATCACCAGTAAAAAGCCAACTAAAAGTAGTTTAAACTGATTACGGCATGCCCCATTTCATTTTAAAAGCACTTGGGGATAGATTCTTGATCTTTGTAAATGCACTGGGCAGAATCTGTTTTGCTGTAGAGTGCATGTGCGAGTAGAGCTCGCTCCTGAGACAAACATATCTGATTTTGCCAATCCCACATTCTTAATGGGTTATAATTCAATGCAAAGCTATGATTTTTGATGCTATGGGATCTGGTTCGGATCATAAAGGGTATACAAATCACCTAATATAGATTAGATGCTACGATGATGGTCCATAACTGTTAAATGGGGTCATGGCTTATAACGAGCTAATAGACTCTTATGTACTAAATTATTTCACAGAATTCAGTACCATCTATTCATCACAAGATTGACGTGCATAGTCTTAGGTAATTAATTTGAAAATTGTTCCCTCTTCTTGCCTCTGGTTTGGATGAATTATTACTAAGACAAATTGCTTAGCCAGTCATCTGTGCTAACACTACTAATACTCGTAATTAGTAGTGGACTCTGCATGGCAAGTTATCATTCTAAATTGGAATGAAAAGAAAATACTGGGATTTTAGTTTCCTTAACTGGTTAGAAATAACAAGTGTTCATATTGTATCACAAAAAACTTATTTCTACTTAACATTGACTTCCCACACGATCAGCCTGTTCTTTTGAGGTAGTTATGTGAGAGTAATTTGACATCCTAATACACACAGTGGATTAGGATTCTGAGTAGCAGAGTCTCTTCAATATCAGCATACATTGCATATGAAGCTTGGAGAACTGAGTTTTGTTCTGACACATTCAAAATTAGCAACAGTCTAATTTTCAAGAAATAAAGCCATTATAAACTGTTATATTATTGTCAACAGGCCAATCTCACAACATCATTTGAAAAAAGTGTGTAATATCTTCAAATGTTTTGAGAGGTGAAGTCACTGACCATTGCCAGGTTCCTGTTTCCTTTTCCTTAACCAGTCACAGTAGTTATGCAGTACTGTGCAGTGGTCTGGAAGAAAGACTCTTTAGAAAAATCCAACATATATAGGCAGATAAAGACAAATAGCCACACAGACTTGGACGGAAAAGTCTAAATGCTTTTCTAAATAGAAATCCAAGTAATTCTGACAGACTTATTATAAAGTCAGATAATGTTCTGTATTATATTAATAGCCTGATTTCTCATGTTTCACCTGAGATTTGGTAGGTAAATGTTGGAGCCTAGTAACACTACTGGGGGTGAGCATTATATATGTACTTAATTACTTTTAATGAGAATACAATAAGGTAGTTCTAAGGTGAACTGCATATGGACAATAACGCTGAAGAAGCTCTATCTTATGGAAATCTCCAGACATTGCTATTTAATAAAAATATGCTAATATTTCGAATGGAGGCTGGGGTAGAAAGATGCCCCTCTCCCAGCACTCAGTTGACAAGTTCAAAGAGCTGTTCGTTAGAACTCATCCATCAGTCCGTGTTTCTTAACCAAAGTAGCAGAGCATTTATATTTGCATTACTCCAGCAATTCCTTCCTTCTCCAGAAATCAGAATAAAAGACGAGTTTTATTTTGTTTAAATCAACATTATGACAACAGTGGGTAGACTAGAAAATAAACAGAATGGGTGACATCCTGATAAGTATTGTGTAAATAAGGATTGTTGGAGAAGTTTATAAATGCTTTACTCTACAGGCTACTTGACTTTTATAAACAACACACAACACTTCAGAATAACTATTGTTACTAACAAGAGTTCCCATACAGATATTTAATGTTGTAATGAAAGGAAAAGAAAGAAAAAAAAAACCCAAACCAGAAAATAAATGAGAAAAAACCAGAGAAGTGCTAAAATATGATGAGGAGGCAGAGCAAGCAGAGATAAGAGACTAACTATTGTTTGATACAGTGATAAACACACTGCCCATTTACTCTCCAGTTCCATCACCAGTTTTGGAAATTATTCATCAAACACTTAGGTTTCATTTTGAAAATTTACACACTTCATCAGGTTCTTTTGATCAAATCACAGATTCATGTACATTGTTATCTGACACAGATAATCAATAAAAATGTGAAAGAAAGTTAACACACTAGAGAACACTCGGGAGGGCTATAATGTCCCTGATCAGACTGTACAAGACCTAATTAATAGAGATGGAAATTAGGAGCGTGCCTTGACAAGAAAAACAGACTTCTCTATGCTTAGATGTTTGAAAACAATATGGATATGTCAAAAAGTTATGTTGGTAGCTAAAATCTCAGCATTATCACATCTGATCTCTTCTGAATGACCTCAGTACCAGGTTAAATATTGCCTGCTAGTACTACTGAGAAAAATATTTACAAACTTTTGTTGGAGAAAGGTTTTCCTGTTTAGAAAAAAACACTTTAAAACTTAATGTTGCAATGACCTGGTAAGAAGGTGGGGGAAGCAGGGACTGCTGGCTATAATTAGCTGTCGCAATTGGCTGCTGCTCTGAAGCATTAACAGAGATCAGCATTGAGTGGTAAGAAAAAAGAAACGTGGGAGAAACAGTAGGAAAAGTTCGCTTTTTATCTACCATTTTTGTAAAGTAAGGCAAAATAAAGACTCAAGCTACTAGTTTTTTGTTGTGACTAAATTGTCTTGGTTTTTGTTAGAGCTAAATTGTCTTGTTCTTCTTGTGAGTGACTGTTGGGTTTAGGGTGGACTCAGAAGGAAAGAAAATATGTCTCTTCGAAGTGTTGCATACCTGTCACCTAAACATAAGAATACAGGGAGGACAAACATGGTGCCCATGAGATTTAGGTTAAGCTAGTAAAACTGTTGCAGCTTTATAATTCAAACACACTTTATAAAGAAAGTACCTCTAACTTATTTTTCTTTTGGTTTTAGTTACAGAAAAATAAAGCTTACTCACTGGAAAGTTTTTTCCAGTCTCTTGTTAAAATACTGCTATAAATGTTGTGCCGCTTCTTCTGTCTCCTCGTACACACGTGGCACAGAGGTCAACACGCAGAAGACGTGCAGAGTTATTACAGCTGCTCTGCAATATCTTACACGCTCTGCTGAGCATATCAACAATTTGGCCAATGCAGTAGAATTAGCAAGAACGGGGAGGACCCTGCTCCTCCACCCCTTTCCCCCTCCCCTGGATTTCTGACGTTATTCTTTCTTAAGATTTAAAACTCAAATGCTCAAGATAAATAAACTTCTTTTGAGTTCATCATCCTGGTACTCAGAGAAGTTTAAAACTGTTCCAAGATGCAGGGGAATTTCATCCTTGGTTCCAGCGCTCACCTCACTAATACACACATGTGAAAGAATTGAAGCTTTAATTTGAAAACAGAGCAGTGCTCTGCACTTGCACATTTGCTTTGGTGGGCGAGCGGAGAAGACTAATGGCAAATGTTGTCTGCTGATTTTTGAAACCTTTTTTGGACTTTCAGTGGATGGATTTCCTTGAAGTTAATAAGCTTGCCAGAAGACCTTTAGCTGTCCTGCATATGATTCCCTGCTATTTTTAATATGAATGTAGTATTTTAAATCCACCTCTTGTGTCCTAAACCAGATTTAGTCTTCAGCAGCTGCGCTTAAATTGTAAAATCTCACCCTTGTGTCTGGTTTCACATCTGGCAACACCCGGCTAACAGTTACAACAGAGTAATTAAATGAGGTACAAAAAAAAGCCACAATTATATATAAAGAATAAATTATTAAAACAGTATTTTTTTTCCAGCCAAATTGTGCAGAAACTTTATAAGTAGCTGGGCTGTCCAGTTATTTCTAAAGGCGTTGATCAAAATAAGTACATGCTGAGGAAAGTAAAGGCAGGCTTGTAAATGGGTGGGGACTGGGCAGCGTAAAGCTGTCGTAATTACTCGCAGCAGCACGTCTCCACTTTGTTGTCAACTATATGTTTTCCTTTGTGTCTCAGGGAAGAAGAAACTTCAAAAGCTTTAATTTCAAGACAATAAAGGGCCTTGCTAATATACATACAGACTTAACTGCAAATGGAAATTTTTAATGTTAAAGATACAAATGTAGGTGGGTTAGGACTAAATATTCATTTTGTGTGTTATTTATGTAACCCAGCCACAAAAGGTGGAAATACATCATTTATATGAGTACCATGTAAGGTATAGCTTATGAAAAAAGTAATGACAAATTTTTTTACTGATAAATCTACAACTTTTGCTCTATAATTTTGTATATGTCTGATACAAATTTAAACATGAGAGAGTCTTAAAGGAATTATTAGTATGAACAATTATGAAATATATAAAGATACATATATAAATAAGGTAGTCTTTCTGCAGTCATTCCTAGTCAGAAACCATACCAACTTGAAAAGTTTTGAGCAAGTATAGATATCAAAAGATTTCGCAAACTAATTAATTAAAGAATAAGGATCTGACAATGAAAACCTGCCATGAATATAGGACTGATATAAATGCAATTCTTTACTGTATTAGTCTTTGAATCTATCCTCAAATAATAGATAAAACATATTAATTATATACATTTCTTATAGTGCGTTCTTTTTAGATCTTGAAAATTTGTACAGGAGGAAGAGTCAGGAAAGAGCATGACAGAAACCATTTGTTCCCACAGCTGTACAAAGAAGCCTGTTTTGGCTTAACTGAAAGTTTACTGCACAAACAGATAATTGAAGAGAAAAGAGTGGACTTCATTCGGCATGAGAAAAAGCTGAAAGAAATATTTCATTTTTAGAACACTGCTATAACACATAGCAGAACTTCCAGGGTAACTTCTAGCAGAAGGTGATAGAGCAGAAGATGGCACACTTTTAGGAGAAAGGAAACACAGGTTCAATCCTAGCCCTCTGCCTGACAGGATTCAAATGTGAATTTCCCTCTTCCCAGAAGAGAAACCTGGAAACTAGATTATAGGTCATTCCAAAGTGGGAATGTATGAATAAAATAATTGAATAGATATTGAAGGTCTCGAGTGGCTGGTATAGCCAATTTTCATTTTAGTTTTTCAGTCTGACCAAAACAGATTGCTCTTACAGCTCTACACATAAATGATCTGGATTCCAATCCCTTTTCTAATTAACATTCAGTTTACTTTATCTCCTGTTCATACTGTGGAGTTTTTTGTCTACATTCATTCATGCAGGAAAAAGCTATGTCAGCTGATGTATTTCACATAACACTACAGAGTGCCCTTGGTTCTCATCTGTGCATAGTTAACAAAGCAGCGAAATAGGTCCTATCCAGGCATCCTATTTGTAAGATGACTATTTTTCTTTAAAGACTAGTTCACAAAATGCTGATAAATCCTAATCCTGGCCATTTCATAAAAGACTTGTTGATAGTATCTGACACATCAAATAATTTGAAATATACTTTTCAGAACCTCTTCTATTTATATCATATCTCCTCAACTGCTGTGGCCAGTTATCCTGTCTTCTGTGAAGATATGGCTGTTTTAAGTTTCTGCTGAAAAGATTATTGAAGAAACATTTTCTGAGATATGAGGGCTATTATTTTTTTGTGGAACAGACACATTCTTACTTCCAGAGGTTTTTTCTTCATGTAACAACTACTGTCACTCCAAGGCAAATAGCATAAACAGCAGAATTGTTTCTGAGTAGAAAACTGTCCTCTCCCATTTTTTCCAAGTACTTTTGTGCTCCCAGAATTGTGTTAGACTCTGTAATTGCACTGTACAGAAGGGATTCAAGACCAGCTCTGTTTATGCAATGCTAGAACTCAGTAAGCGTTACAAAGAAATAGAATTTTAAATCAAGGTGCCATTTGACAATGGTTATGACTGGCCCAGATACTGCCCAGGTCTACACACATCTGGAAAAGCTGCACAGCAGCCGCACAGTAAAGATACTCCCTTTTTGTCAAAATGAAAATAAGCTAAAATGAAAGCTTCAGGCTCACCAGTTTTGCTCTATATAGTGTTATGGGAACACTGAACCGCCTTCTCAGTTAGTTACTTGTGAAAACTAAGAGCTTTGGTGGAGCTTTCCTAGGTCTGATAAAGCACTTCGAGTCCTCCAAGACCAAACACACACTGATTCCAGCAGTGAACTACAGAACAAATAGAAGTTCTGCCCCAAGGGCTGAGCAGGGACTGCAAGGCTGGAACCTAAGTATCAGAAGTCTAATACAAAGGTTTAGGTTACAAATATTTACCAGGATTTCTGCTTTTGAATTTAACGACAATTTTTTAATAGATGACAACAGGAAAGTTCTCCTATTGCAGGAACTAAACAGTTCACAGGTTTTCAGAAGCCCTTTAATTGTGGCTTACTTTTGTCCCAGCTGTTGTGTTCATACTATAAACGGAAGAAAACAAGTCTGGGGTGGACATTTAATTCTGTCTCTCTCGATAGCAAACATTAACCACTGGCCTGTTATCAGACCACCTGCAATGTGTTAGTCATTACAGAGGTCACTGTTACCAAACGTTTTAAACTGTGAATAGCTTCAGTTTAAATTAGGTGTAAAAAAAGTCATTTCCTTTCAGTGATAAACTAAAACACCTGCAGCACAGCTCAAGTTAACCATGAGAGATGTAAACTCTCACTCTGAAGCAGAACTGTTCAAGGACATACAAAACCACAGTTTTATAAGATAAGATCTTTCTAATCTAAATGATTACTGTGTTGCCAGATTAGGTGATTACATGCACAACCATTTCCCTAGATTGCAAGTTATTCTTTGCTTTACTAGGAACAAACGGAATCTTCTGTTGTGGATGACTTTTCTCCTCAAGTCACTCATAATGTATTTTTCCTTTTTGCTAAAAAACAACTAACCAACCAACCCAGAAAAACAAATGCCACCAAAAACACCAAACCAAACAAACCAAACCACAAAGCAAAGAGAGAGGATTTGTTATGTCTCTTCCTTGTTTGTGCTGTCCCTTCTCTATTAGAAAATAAGGAACATTGTATTTTAGTTCCGAAGGTGACCACATTGCACCTCTAACTGCTAGAGGCACTTATTTGTATTCACTTGTAAATTTTCAAAATGTATTTAAAAGGGTTATCTCTTATTTTACATAATGTTTTCCCTGAGGGCAATCATGGAAAGAGATCCGGAATGTTTATTAAAAAAAAATCCAACCTCGTCAAAGTTCTATTTTTAAAGAAACTCACATAAATTCAGCTGAGGCATGTAAAATTAGTGTGAGTGCTGAGCTCTAATGGCCAGGTGTTTACACCAGAGTTCACACACACTTGAGGTGCGCACACATGTATCCATCTTTTCCCCAGACAGAACAGATGCAGAAGGTGGCTATCTTCAGAAGAGGATTTAAGCACTCCTTGCGTCTCTGAACCAACATATCTCTGCATAGGATTTCTCTTCTCTCTCTAATTTTGCCCACATACTTCTAGTTATGCAAAAGAGAGAGAGAATCGTGTGTCTCTGAATATGTGTAAACTACGGAATAATGAAAGTCACATTAGTCTTCAGACTTCTCTAAATCTATTTTCACTTTTACTAAATGTAAAATATTCTGTTTTAGCATAACTCACACTGATGAAAGAAAGAAACAAGGAGTTAATAATTCATAGTCCAGTTGGATTCTTTTTTCATCAAGTTTTAGTTTTCTGGGCCATCAGAGTGGGAACTATATTATCAACCGTTATGTGCAATAGCTGCTGTGAGTAATTTTGGAAGTGATGTACAACAGGGGCAATAACAGAAACAATTAGGAGATCTGGTAAATATTAAATTTGTACAGTAATATATAGATTGATATAGGTGATACCAGTCTACTCTCCATCTACTCTCACATAAACTTCTAAATTTGACCATGTGCCATTTTTAAAAAGAAATACGTGAAATCAAGGTACTATGACGAAAAGGTCCTAAGGCTAAAGATAGTGACATATCCTGATGGAAAACCTAACTCTTCAGACTGTATTACACACCTAATCCACAAGATGTTTGTGTCTCAGTTTTACTCTCAAAAACCTATCTGTTGAATCAAAACTGATTGATGGTACTTGAAAACAAGTGAGGAAGGCTGGTGAGGTATTCATTTATTTACACTTATGACTCTTTTCACACATTCAAACACTGGATTAAGTTTCATTCTCAGTCTGACATACTAATATTCTACTTTAGCTGACTCATTTGTAGGTCCATTCTCTCAAAACTTACTGAGATTGCAATTCACAGCATTTGTTCTCCAGCAGTCTGTATAGTATAAAGTAACTCTGAAAACTGCGAGGTTTATTCTAGCTGAGCTCTTCCCAACATACCTTGCAGAAGGAACAAAAGCACAAACTTGAGTGTATCTCCCTACTCCCAAAAATCTTGCAAAAAGTCTAAAAAAAGTTGGAAGATACTGTTAAAGATATGAACAAGAGAAAAGAACCAGGATTGGGAAATTTTCATTCTAGTCTTAGTATTGTCCCGCCTACCACTGCTGTCCTAATAACTGTCACTTATGAAGAAAAGCAACAAAATGAACACTACCGAGGTTAGTTTTAAATATCAGAGATGAGTCACCAAGAGATGCATTTCCCTGAATGTTCCAGTATCTTTTTGTCTCCTCAGTAGTTAACTGGACTTTGCCAAATTGTAACAGACCTCTAAATTTTCATGTGTGATTCCGTTTGTATATGATGTAATTAAGACTTTTTGCTTTCCATATTCCAACCTGTTAGTATCAGTCATTTCTCTAAAGACAAAATCTACCTCCCAAGTGGCTTCTTTCAATACACCACAAAAGAAAGTACTGGTGTGCTAACAGAAACAGAGGCTCTAATGCAGGAACCACCTAACCTTTTCCTAGTGTCACATCAAACAGCACATTATGTGGTCATTGACAGCTTTCCTGTGCTGAAGCAAGCCTACTGTGCAGATAATAAAATGCTGAAGCCCACTAATAATATTCCCACTATTTTCTCCAGGCCATGCCCATCGAATGAATGACCACACATTTTGTAGATAATGGTCCAGGAAATGTTGCATAATGCAGCTGCTTTTAAGAAGTCATGTTTGTAGAACACAAGATGAACACTTAACTTATTTGATCATTTCCAGGCAAACTTCTAATTCTCTAAATAGGTACTTATAAATTCCATAATATATTTATGTCTAAGAAAAATAATGTCTCAGTAGCTCTGCTCTTTTTATAAATACAACAAGTTCTGCAAGAATAGGAATCAGCTTTGGTGGATTAGGGAAAAGCAACTGACATCATCTACCTGGACCTGTGCAAAGCATTCGACACTGTCCCGCATGACAAACTGGTCACCAAACTGGATAAGGAATTGGCTGGATGGTTGCACTCAGAGACTTGTGGTCAATGGCTCAATGTCCAATGGAGACCAGTGATGAGTGGTGTCCCTCAGGGATCGGTACTGGGACCAGTGCTGTTTAACATCTCTGTCAGTGACATGGACAGTGGGATCGAGGGCACCCTCAGCAAGTTTGTGGATGACACCAAGCTGGGTGGTGCTGTGACACCCTGGAAGGAAGGGATGCCATCCAGAGGGACCTGGACAGGCTGGAGAGGTGGGCCTGTGTCAACCTGACGAAGTTCAACAAGGCCAAGTGCAAGGTCCTGCACCTGGGTAGGGGCAATCCCAAGCTGGGTGGAGAATGGCTCAAGAGCAGGCCCAAGGAGAAGGATTTGGGAGTGTTGGTTGATGAAAAACTCAACACGAGCCAGCAATGTGCACTTGCAGCTCAGAAGGCCAACAGCATCCTGGGCTGCATCAAAAGAAGTGTGGCCAGCAGGGCAGGGAGGCGATGCTGCCCCTCTGCTCTGCTCTGGTGAGACCCCACCTGGAGCATTGCATCCAATTCTGGAACCCCCAACATAAGAAGGACATGGCGCTGTTGGAGCGGGTCCAGAGGAGGCCACAAAGATGATCAGGGACTGGAGCACCTCCCCTGTGAGGACTGACTGAGAGAGTTGGGGCTGTTCACCCTGGAGAAGAAAAGGCTTCAGGGGGGCCTTATTGCAGCCTTCCAGTTCCTGAAGGGGTCCTACAGGAAAGCTGGGGAGGGACTTTTTACAAGGGCAGGTAGAGATAGAACAGATGCGGAATGGTTTTAAACTGGAAGAGGGGAGATTTAGAGTGGATATTAGGAAGAAATTCTTTACTGTGAGGGCACTGAGACACTGGCACAGGTTGCCCAGGGAAGCTGTGGATGCCTCCTCCCTGGAAGTGTTCAAGGCCAGGTTGGACAGGGCTTTGAGCAGCCTGGTCTGGTGGGAGGTGTCCCTGCCCATGGCAGGGGGTTGGAGCTTTAAGGTGCCTTCCAATCCAAACCATTCACTGATTCTATGTGTAGTGTCTTTTGATGTATTTTAAGATTTGAGTCACCAAAACCATAAAAAGTCATTGAAAATTACTTTTGAAAATAATAAATACCAATAAAACGCAAACAAATTATTTATATACATGGGAATTTCATCAGTACAAATTCAGCAAGTACATTCTTATAATTTGAAGTTAGTTCAAACAAACCTCATCATATGCAAATGCCCATGTATTAGTTAAATAAATAAATAAATAAACTATTAATTGAACATTATTTCTTTCTGGGGAAAATGTGAAAAGACCCCACTGAAGACATAGTATGTACCAAGGAAGAATATGGAGTTAAGCATGCTCAAAGAAACAGTCTTTGTATCTGTAAGTCACAATCAGGTTTTGGTTTGCCTCTGAAAAACACGAAAGGCTTACTGGAAACCCATAAACTGGTCATCAAACATTTAGTACCTGTAAATACGTAAATAGAGCAAGCAATCACAGAAGATGTTCTGGCTTCCTATCCTCTCCTTAAAGCTAAGAGATTTTTCTTGTCTTTGAAATGCTATTTTCTTTATCTTTGAAATAACATTTTTTTCCCATTTACCTTCAGAATAAAATCTCCTAATCCACCACAGAAAAACAAACCTCTCTCACATTACTCAAGTTGCTTTCACAGTTGTGATCCTCCTACATAGTATTCCCATAGGAATTTTAAATATTACATACAAAGCATGCTAACACCTTCTGCCAATACTGCAGAATCTGCAGTCCTGACTCTAATTTACTGCTTACTTCACTTCTCTCAGTTCCTTGAATGAAATGGACACAACACAGAAGACTGCACCACTGCAAGGAAGCTCGTGATCTTCCTGTAGGGCCTCCAGTGGAAACGTGCTCCACAGCTTGTATTATTTCTTAGTGCTCTCTCTTTTTCTGCCATATTAGGCCTTGAGGGAGCTGTGGAATGAGAACATCTCTGTGCTGCACTCTGGACACAGAAGATACAGAACCTCAGCCAGCGCAGATTTTTATTCCAGAGACTGCAAAACTGGGCCAGTCTCTGTGTTTGTCAAACTGGGCTGCACAGCCACCTTAAGTGCTAGACACACTCTCATCCACTTAACTCAGTATGGCAACTGGAGTAAAGCAATGCTCTTTGGAGGTAAATTTGGCCAACAACAGCCTGATATTTGGCAGTGATCAATAGTAAATACTTCTTCCTGTCATGGTCTGGAGTCTATAAACACTAATACCAAGAATTGTTCATCAAGTCTGAGTACTCTTCAAACTGTGGCCTTATGACACTAACAGGAATAAATATACACATTTTAAAACTTGACCTTATAAACATATGCAAGAGCTCAACATTTATCTCAATACATTATGAACAATGTAAAAGTATTATCCAGATTTATCTGTTGCTAATTTTTGAGAAAATCAAAAACAGGAAAATGAAGCCAGTGAAGATCTGACTCTTAAATACATTATCTGAACTGCAGTTCAGAATCATTTGCTTACAACTTCATTCTGTGGTCTTTGCAGCACTGACAAGTTTGCAGTGGAGAATTTGAAATAGAGAAATAGAGAAAGGAAGAACAGTAGCTACAAAATGAGAGTCTGTATTTCTTAAAAAATAGGCCTGTGTATTAACTGTGACACAAGAACAATCTACTTCCATTCAAAATAAAATAAACATATGCAATATATTTTAATGATATTTGAGGAGTATTGATCTATAGCTATTGTAAACCACTAAATACTGAAGTACTGCTATTGGAAACAAAAATTGTTTTCAGCTACAGAAAGTTTCAAAACATCATTACTACTATTACTACTATTACTACTATTACTATTACTATTGTTATTGTTATTGTTATTGTTATTGTTATTGTTATTGTTATTGTTATTGTTATTGTTATTGTTATTGTTATTGTTATTAAAACCTCAACATCATGCTGTATGCTCTATTCGGAGCTATGTTTCCCTGACCATGGACATAGTTACTGGAATTGCACTCTCAAGTAAGACCGAGCCTCTGCAGGAGCTGACACATGAAGGGCTGCAGAATACTTGAGGCCAGCAACAGTGTAAACTTATGTTGTTGTAAACATGGCCCTCAATCCATCAAAAGAAAAACATATGGATCCCATCTTTATTTATTTCTACAACAAGTCAGAGTCATCATGACATCTTTAAATACTTTGAATATTATTGTACTAATTAAGAACTAAAAAAGGCAAAACTTGAATCCATTAGAAGAAAAAGTCGGGCTCTTTTTTGGCGTATCGCTCAACAAAAAGCAGTTTTCTAAACATTGCATTACAATTAATAAAGCTGTTTTGAAAAGTTCTGTATTTCAATATTATTACAGCTGCAACAATTTAGAATTTGGCCACTACTTCGAGTCATCAATTCACATAGATTTAATTTACTAAAGCTGTTAGATATATGCAAATGTTTTCAAGTCTGTCTAATGGAAAAAAACCCACTTGGTTAAACCCATGAAATGTATATGCATGAAGTAGTAATGCATATATATAACAAGGAGAAAAAAAAAAAACCCCCTCAGCATATGATACTGAAGAGCATTTACCCAATAAATATACAACATGATTATTGAAGTAAGGACAAAAATAGATTTGAACACAGACATTTGAACATAAAGCAAAATATATGACTGTCCATTTACCGAGAGTATTAGTGCTTCATTGGAATGTGATAGTGCATATCTGTTGTTACAGTTAATGTTAACCTTTTTGCTATTACTTTAAACCAATTTAAGCCAAATCTGCTAGGGGTCTAACTGGCCCCTGCCTTTGCCAAGCCTCTTCTCCTTCTTCCATATACCAGCACTTGTACTCCTGGGACTGCACTCGAGTCAGTTCATGGAACTGAGCTGGATAAAATATATCTTCCTTTTTGTCTGTCTCAGCTTCTCAAATCGTATTAGTGCCTTTAAAGGCAGCACATGTTCAATGATAGGAGGAGGGCAGGAGTGTGGTAATCTAAACTATATTGCCTTAAACATCTGTGGATTATACCCTAAAGATTCAGTCATAACTTAGCCCACATATTTGTGTACTGAGGAAAGAGACAAGATGTCCTGGATAGAAGTAACATCAATATCTTCCTGGTGGCCCCAGAACTTAGGCCTGTGCCCATTGGCAAATGTGAGAGAGAAGGGAGAGAACTTTAACTTGGCTCTCCACATCTTAGGAAACAGAGATGGAACTGTGTGTATGTTTGTAGGCTCATTTGCTCATACATCCAAGGAACATAAACATGTATAATCCAATTTGAAGAAAGAAACCTGAGAAACAGTGACACAAAGATTCTTAATGCTGTTTCCTAATAAGACATCGGACATCAGTTTGCCATGAGAAGCATGTACACACAGAAAAAAGCCCAAATAATCTTACACTGTCTGTGCAGAAACATCACAGCGTGAGGCAGTGAAGTGACAGCCACTGTCGACATGGCTTGAAGACAACCACATCTGCAACGTTGTGTCCAGCATAGGCCACCTCACTGCGAGAAGGGCCTGGAAAAATGACGAGAATTCAGAGCAGAGCAGCAAAAGAGGTGAGGGCAGAGGAAGAGATTTATGAGGAAAGATTTAAAAGAGGTATCACAGACTGGCCAAATAATGACTAGATAGGGGATATGAGGCATGGTAGCAGTCTATAAATATTTCAAGAACATAAACACACAAATAAGACAAAAGAATTATCTAGTGATGTTCAGGGGATATAACTAGGAGTTAGAAGATTGATGTAAAAAGGGAAAAATGTAGGGCAAATATCAGGAAAACTTCTTGAAAGTGAGATGCCTTAAACTGGTGGAAGATGGGAAGCGATGTGTCTATCCTCTCTACCAGTCAGCAAATTTTGAAACAAAATAAAACATTGCACTAGCATGTATACTACAGAGAAAATGCCTGCATTTCTGCGGAGAAACTACAATTCCTTTAAAATCAATACCATAATCTTTATTTTTAAAGCATTAATTCACATTAAAAGCAAGTAGTCTTACTCATATCCCAAACTCAGGTGACATTAACATTACATGACTAAAATATTTTTATAGGTTAATAATTTTCAGATTATAGATGACATCTTTTGAATGTTTCTATTAATTGTCATTCCTGTAAATACGGTGGCTAAACTGATTTTGTGCATAAGCAGGTACTTTCTTCATCCTAATTTGGAAAATTTTGGAAATTTTAATTCATACAAATTGTTAGAAGAGTATTTAGGGTTTTTTGGAATTTACATTTCAGCACATCAGAAAAAGATTATGGCATTATTTAGCCCAGTCCCCATAACTGCAGCTTAAATTACAGCTTTTACAAATCTTCTGTATTTTCCTCATTGTGACTACTCAGTTTAAACAAACCTTATGTTTATAATGGTATGAAATTACCTTTATAAAAATACTGATGTCTCATTTACATAGTAAATTTCTAATTTTAATACTCTTTGTGGCTCCTGTTTTCCCAGGAGTTATATGTATTTTTGTAAGATAATGATTGAGTTTGTACTATTCCAAGTCAAATCCATTCTCCCTTATATTACTATTTTTAACAGTTTTAATAGTTACTGTTATTTAAACGTTGCTTTAAACCATAAAGAAGTCCCAGTTTACTAATAATTCCTCTAATCTCAACTAGCTCATCTACCCTAAACTAACTGCAGTTAAGATCTTCTAATTTCATATGCTTTTACTAAAACTTTTGTTCATCATTAAATTAGTTAGAAGCCAGGATCTCAACGAATAGTGAGCCAACAAGACAGGAGTTATGAAAATTAGCAAGTGTTAGCAGTAGAACTACAGAAAGAGCTCTTATGTTCTGCAATTTCAGTCTGTCAAGATCAAGACTAAAATAGAATTTACCCTTCTATACACATCTGGCTACTCCAAATCAATTTGATAAAGCAGCTTAAGTTGTGTTTGCAGTTAATGGAGGATGAGCGTATGTGTGTACAGGAGTGTGCACGTGTAGTTCCAGATTAGACACCGAAAACCAGAAAGACTTGCAAAGAGAAATTTCTGAAAATATTTGCCAGAGTGTGCTTTCTTAGGGCCCTGTCCAACCCAAACGCGACTCCGTGGCTGTTGGCCATGGGAAGCTCAGTAAACTTCCTGTGCGAGGAATTCCAGGCATACTGGAGTCTGCGCTCCAGCTGAAAACTGCTCTGTGATCCAGGCCAGCCTGGCTGCTTAGCAAGTCTTTATTGGAATATCACAAGGGAATTCATTTAGCCAGTTGTATAATAGGAGCCATAGAGAGTTCTGAAAGAGGGAAATCTAGCATGAGCTAAAAAAAGCCAGGATTTTCTTTAAAAGGTCACACGAGTTGCAGTTGGAGGAACTGTAGTTTTCCATCGTGGTAGCACAAAAGAAAATCTGCTGTTGGTAGAAAGTCTAAGAAGCTGCAGAATTCCTAGACACATCATTTCTCAGGAGAAATATATGGTGTGGTGTCATTATAATATATGCACAGGGGTATGTGCACATATGTACATGAATGTATGACAAATCACAGATTATATTTAAAGTATTATTATGTTCTGTCATAAGCATGAAGAAGATTTTGTGTTTTATTAGAGATGCAAGCAATCATTCTCACAATGAGAATAATTTAATACAATAAGATTTCACTAATATAGTATCCCATTGTATATGAATGTCTCTTAATTTGTGTTCATATAGCATGGACATTTTTCTTAAATTATACTAGTATAATTTAGGTTATAATTAAAATTATACTAGTAAAATTGAGGTTATAATTTAAACATCTGGTGTAACGTCACTGACTTCACAGGAGCCATATTCACTGATTTTGTATGTTTCTGTCCAAATAAGAGTATTTAACACAAAACTTACTACTCTTTTACTAATGCTTAGAATTATTTGCCCTTCACAAGTGATTTGAAGTTGAAATATAGCACAATACACACCTAAGAGAAATATTTTACCAGTTATGTGATAATGACTTCAGTTAAAATGTAGTTAATAATTCGCCATACCCTCTGCCTTATGGTTTGATTTCCCATACATTTCAGGTTCTCTCTCATATACAGGCCAGAGCACTTAACCCTTCCTCAGACTCCTGATTCACAGACACAGTTCACTGAATGAATGTTTTTTTACCACAGTAGATGCTTGAAAGTCAGTTCCTATTTCTCATCAACCATGCCCCAGTCGCATTACATGTATATATGATGGGCATTTTCTGCTGTTGCAGAGAGGAAGTACAGAACCAGGGCATAGATACCTGAGATCCAAAAAGAATCAAAAAAGTAGAGCCTGTGAACACCTCAACGCCAAGAAAACATTAAGCACACTGAAGATAAAAATTATGAACATAATTAAAATTTCCTTGTAAAAATTATGTACTTGTTTGCATCACTGATTTAACAATAATTCCTCTTTACACTGGTTTTGCCTTACTGAATTGAAGTATTAGTACTTTATAGTCTTTTTCATTCCACAATTACTGCAGTTCAATTATGCTCTTGCATGTCAGGTACACTACAGTCTAATTTAATCTTCATTACACATTGCCATATTGCAATTATACATGCTATCAGAGTGTTAACACATATTTAAACCTGTTATTCCTTTGTCACTGATTTACAAAGAGGTACCTGAAAAGAAGCAGATGTCATAATTACATGCTTATTCAGCTCATTTTATACTAAGTCTCAACGTAAATTGCAGATGAGCTAGGCATGTCCTGAAATTAATGTAGTGATAGTATACTAATGCTGTGATTCATTATGGTTTGTCAATGTGCTCCACTTCTGGAATGTGTGATAAAATTATATTAATACTGCACAGTAATGAGATTAATGAATTTGTACATGGGGAAGAATAATGGTTCCCTTTGTTAGACTATTGAAAAAATAACATATAGGTAATTAAAAAGAATTAGTCAAACTCCATACAACCCCATTTATATTAAATTAATTTGTCTGGCTTCATTTCTAATAATTGATCACACTCTGTAAATTATAAAGCACTCCTCAACCATATGAACTACTACTGTAGGAGGAGAGATTCCAGAGTATTATGAACCATCAAGGTGGTCCCTGTGGGTTCATATTAATTAAGGTTTAACAGTTTGGAAAATTGTAGCAATATTTTATGATTCATGTAATTAAACTCTGTAACAAAATGTCACAACCACTAGTTATATCTGTGCCTATGATTTATATCTTACCCTTATTTCAAAGGAAGCAGAAGTAATGAAATATTCTTAAACACACAGACAATCAAAGGAAAAATGTACTGGTTGTTTTTAGTGTTCCTAACTAATCACATTAGCATTTCATTGCCTCTACTTCAGGCACTAATGGCCACCATCAGGCAGTGCAAATTAGATTAATTTAATATTCAACTTCATAAGCTTTTTCAACAAAGGTTTGATTCTGATCTCTGACTCGATTTTCTCCTCTGTAATTGCACTCATTTCAATTGCATTTTCTCCTGTTTTCTGTATCAATAGCACAGAATCTAACCCCTTCCTTCTTTGGTTCTCTAATACAGCTAACACTTGCTAGCAAAAGCTGCTTCTGCGTATTTGAAGTCACAGATCTTCTAAACAAAACTGAACTGCAGTTTAACGTGCCTGATGCTGAATTTCAGAGTCTCACTGAATCATAATGAAATACTTTCTTTGAAAAATGGGTTCTGTTGTGGACAAGGTCCTGGAATAATCTGTCATATTCAGTCATTTTGACAATTAAAGTTCCTGGGGGTGTTGCTTTCCTTTGCTTGTTGCTGGAGTTTCTCACTTTTGAATTTCTTCATTACTAATTGCTAGCACTGCAGAGGAATTTGTAAAGTGAAATTTTATTGTCAAAAAAGGCATTAAAAAAAATTGTTTGCATGAAAGATTTGGTTGTGACTGATTTCTCAAATCTAAAAAGCCAATTTTAAAAGGAAATTATTGATGCTCTCAGAACAAAAATCCACCTCAGTTTAATTTTTTAATTTAACAATATTCTATCATACTCTGGTTCTTAGAAAGCCAGAAACCACAGCGTCCAGAGACATTTGTCCCGTTGTGTGTCATTTACAATTGATGGCATACCTTGCACAGTGTGCCTCGGAGATTGATAGGAGATGACAGATCAATCAAGCAGGGAGATGCCTAAATCCTATAAATTTGTCCATAATAAAGATGGTTCTAACAACTCAGATACTAGGTTTGAGACTAATACAAAAGCAGGGATCGTATTTAAACCCCCTCACATTTTTTTAAGGTTACACTTATTTCTATACCCAACTTTAATCTAGAAAGCAAAACTTTGGCTTCAAATAACTATCTGGGGGTTGGGTTTTTTTTTCCAGAATTCTCAAAAGAACACCCCACTTTTTAATTTTTGTTCAGACTGAGGGATATGCCACAGCTATCTCAGCTTGTGTAAAGAGTGCACATGGCTTGCATTGTGTAGAACGTGCTTTGTGGATTAACAGGATTCTTCTGCTCCTACAACAAGACAAAATTCTGTTATTTGGTAGAAATAGTATCTGTTCTTAATGATCTTTGTTCTCAGATATCACAGTAACAGGCATCAAATAAGTACCAGAGAAGAACACTGGTTAGTGCAAATGAGCAACAAATGTAAGGCTTGATGTGAGACGTCCATCTAATTGACCTAGCAGGCTTCAGACTAGACTCTGTAAAAGGGAATATTGCACCAACCAGTCTTCAGGAATTCTCTGGATGAACGAGGGCAGCCCATGTGTTAGTGACATTGGGTCCATTCTGTCCGTTGACAGAAAACCTACAATTTCTCTAGGTGCATTCTGAGCCAAAATGGGAAAGGGGTGCCCATGAAAATAGTGTATAGTTCTCCACTACCTTTGCCAAAAGCAGGTTTCCTGTCAGGAAAATCAAAATAATTGCCTTTCTAAACTTGTAAATTACTATCTTATTCCGTCTTTGAATGCCTCATCTTCGTAGTTTTTCCTACCTATTCTAGCACTGAAGAACAAGTTTCCAGTTCAGGTGTAAACACTTCTAAAACCCCTTTTTAGGCAAGTGAACAGAAATATACATCATAATTACACAGGAAAATAGAATTATTTTTATCTGTTGGTATTCACATTCCAGCTTTTCTTTTTGTTAGTTGGTTAGTTTTCCCCTCTGTATTATTATGCAGTCTTTTTCCTGGGAGAAAATTTAGCCTAGGGCTTATAGGTTCAGTAGATAACAATTCTGTCCTAATCTAGTTATGACAGATTTAATATTAATGGGACTAAGAGGAAAATCAGTTTCTTGACAAATGATGATAAAGTGAAATCTTTAAGCAATAATAAAAATCAACATGCCATATCATGTCACCAGTCATTCAAAAGTGACAAGCAGAAACAATCTGCTGAGACATCATCCAACCACAAGCATAATCACATTTATGATTTAATTCCCATTTAACATCAATCACATCAAATTAATAACCACTCTCAAAGAAAATTAAATCCTAGGTGTATTTTTCCTTCAAGTGTTATGATCAGAGAAGAAAGTCCTAATTAAATCTTAAACCAACTATATGTTTTATACATGTGACACCTGTAACTGGGCCGGCATTGTGAATTGGCCTCATGTGGATTTTCATCATAAGAGAAACTGACAGTCCCTTCTAGCAGCTGCCGTAAGTTTGATTAACATGTAACGTATCCTTTTGTGAAAGTTCTTGGGGTAAAGATTTTCCATTACTTTAATGGAAAGTAGTGCAGCCATTTTGTTTTAGGAAAACGCCGCGCTGCGCTAATCAGCGCTCAGCACGCAACCCAGAGACAATGCTGCAAGCCAATGTTTATTCTGCTCTTCCTATGTTACAGTATTTGTCAACAAAAGATATCCTGCTTGTACCGTCTTTCATCTTCCCAAGTTACTTATTCAAATGGTAAGGGCGCTGTCAGAATAATTTCTTCAAGTTCGAGAATTCACTTGATTCTGTGTACCCTGAACTGGGGTGGCAGCTGGTGGCTTTTAAACTTCATATGACTCCCAAGCACTGACACGGCTGAGAGCGGCATTATAATGGAGCTGCATGTCTTCATCTGTAAGAGTGAGCTTGGACACCTTAGGATATAACTTCATGCCCAAATTACCTGTTGCTGGAGCAGCAGACTCTTCTGGGAGCACCCGTGTACAAACTACTCTCAGGATTCTGTCTTTTCCTAGGTATTTGGTATGGCCCATGTTCCTCAGCTAACTGAAGATTTGATTGTGTGACACAATGACTTGCCATTGCTGCTTCGGATTATTATACTTTATCGAGACAGGAAACAATGTAAATATATTGTAACTGGAAGTATAGAAGTTTTGGAAAAACAAAGAAATGCATACTACTTCAATACTGGAGATGCTCTTGGTCTTCAGGTCAGCCCTTGTTATTTTTATTTCAAATAACTTTAAAAATGCTAATGTAAAACTCAGGCTGGTGCTCTTGTACACACCATAGCAAAATAGCTCTTTTCCTTATCTACAGATGAAATTGCAGATCCAGGAGATCTGCTCCTCTATGCTAATTCTTTCCTTCCCATTCATGAAAGCAGTCACTTGGAGAAAGAACATATTTGGCAGAGAAGGAATTAAGAGCAAGAGATAGGCATGTACTTTTCTGTATTCCTTTTATAAGGACCAACAAGGGAACACAGCTTGTTTCAGGGTCACAGATTCTGACCTAGGTCAAGCAAAAACCAGTCATGATAAATCAGATAATACACAACATATCTTTAAAACTGCTCTTTATAAATCACAGTCCTATGACGACATCCAATTTCTTCCTGCTTCTTTAAGCCATAACATGTTAAAGGATCTTATAACATGTAAGTTTGTTAGTAAAGATTTTGCTGAATTATTCAGAGCTAAATAAAGATGTGAAGACACCTTTTTTGAGACAGAAAATTGGCAAACACTCTCTACTATGCCTTACAGCAAGAAAAACAATCTTGCTGCAGCTGTTGTGTTTATCATAAAATTGATGCTATAAAAATGTTACCTGAATACAAATGAAATTATTTTTATTTAAACCTCCCATATCGAGAAGCACATTTCCTCACCTGCCTATGAGATCTCCAAGGCCTGCTGTGGATATCTGGCATAAAGTGGTTAATTTATTCTCACTTAAAAGTTTCCTGAAATATCAGGCCCAGATTTTAATGCACTTTGTCATTGAAGGTTGGATTGCAAGCCCCTTCACTTCCCCAGTGAGGAACTACTCACATGTGTAGTTCCACTGCCTTCCCAGGAATGTGAAGTGCTATGTACCAAGGTACGTCACGATCTGTCCCTTACTGACTTCACAGCACCTACTCATAGAGTGAAAACTGCTCAGCATAAGGAAGTTCCTCAGTCTGGTCATAACCACAGTGACGTAACAGATTTTTCATTTGAACTAATGGCTAATAGTCTGAAATAAGAAGAAGTTCCCATGCATAATTGGAATTCAAAAACACAATTTCCTGTGAAAGAGTAACTTCTTATGGGGTACAAAAGATGTCTTTGCACTCCATGTTTCTTCACAGGAGAACTAATTCTCCCTGGTTTTCTGTGTCTTGGATAAGTGCTGTGGTTTTCTTAGAAAAATTCAGGACTGTAAATGTGAAAAACAGCTCTAGCACAAGATCCACAAATGGACCCAAGACAACTGTATTCACACATATTACTCAAACAATTCTAAAAGGCATTTACCACCTCACTCCTATTTTTCTACTTGATTGCCATTTAATTCACTTAGGTTTCTCAAATACTTTTGAGGACCTGCATCTTAGTACTTAAAGTTACAATACTAAATAGCAACCACATAGAGTAAAATCTTGTATTGAACTTTTAGAAGCTAGTTGTCCACAAACCTCCATCTAAGTCATACAATAAGCCCACCTCTGCCATACTGGGGATTCTTCTGGCATTTCATTTAAGCTAGATGGCACCTACACCAGGTCAGTATCAGTTATTTGAACCTATGACTTCCAAATGAAACCTTTCATGCTTTTTTACAGGTCTCCTGTGCCCTGCATCTCTGCCGTTATGCATTTGTGTATTTAAAAACAATTATATGCATGTGTGTGTGTGTGTGTATAAATATGCGAGTGCACACACACACACACACAGATCGAAACAGAATTTGGAAAGATTGATGGAGATCCTGGTCCATGAGTTTTAAATTATCACAGTCATAATTGGAGCCATACAAGTACATAGAACTGCTACCTCAGAGGTAAAACTTCTCAGACCTCCCAAGTGAAACATATTCTGCATTCACAGCTCTGGGTGAACAACCCTACTCTGGTCCAGCGCAGCAAATTAATTTGTTCTATCAGTAGCTTTGTTATGGTAACCCAATAAGCTTTGCACCTTGCAAATTATTTTATCAGTATTTGTTCCCTCTATATATTTTGTCTAAATACTTGTAACTAAATTAGAATAAAATGCATATGAGTAACCATTCAAATAAGGATGATCAATTTGCATCCTACAGATTGTGTAACGGCCCATACTACAAAACTCAGATTAATGAATCTCCTTCTTGTACCTTTCCACTTCTCAATTACTGTTTTACTCTTCTTTATTAACTAAAGCTCATTTATTATTGAGCTCAGCTTATCCAGCCTGAGTACTAGCTGGCAGCAAGGAGCGTTAACCGGACTCAGAAGGGGTGGATCGACACTTCCTCCCAGAGTTAAAGGCAGGAAACCAGTCACATAAGCAGGAGGTCTGAGAGTATTAGCAGTGGTTTTAGGGGAAATTAATCTTGTTTCAAAGAGTAAGTCTACATGGCACAAGCTGGATTGAAATAAAACACTGTACTAACAGTGCAAGCTGGATGACTTGAAGCTACCAGAACAACTTGCTCAGGGCTGTCTTGAGTTTCACACAGATACACACTTTAAACCACTCATACCTAAATAATCGATCAGCTTTCTTGTCAGCTCCTTTCTCCTTTTATTCTTTTCCTAAATGCCAATGGTCTAATCTAAGATGCACACAGATCTGCCACATTTTGTTTAATCAAAATTGTGTTTTATCTGACAATATGTATAAAACATGCCCAAATTTTGGGACCTCTTTCAGCTTGCTGTTCCTTTTGGTTAATCAAGAACCTACTTTATGAAGACTTTTTCCATTTATTTTCTTTCAGATGACTGAAGTAGTTTTTTGTGTGTTTTGCTTTAGAAGTTAAAGCTTGTTACAGGATTACTTTCATCAGAGATCAGAACTGTACAGATCACCTCATCAGATTTAAATTCGTCTTGCATAGGCGGGCATTTACAAATTTTCAAAAGTTACCCAATGAAGCATAACTTCATGGGTAAAGGTAATAACTCCTCTGCAAGACAGCGTTCACTAGATGTCCCTTTGCTTGCTGTAGACAAAAGGCTTTGGGGGTAACCTGCATTCTGAGAAATGCTGTTAAAGGTTTATACTTCAGTCCTGCAGGATTTCTGCCTCTGGCCACTTTTTTTTCATGAAGTAAAACCTAACTTGGAGGCTGTTGTCTGTGCCCTGTCCCATTGCATCTTGCTCCCACTCTTTTCTGGTTAGTAGGGTGTCACTGATACTTGCCATGTGCTCTGGTCTTATGCGGTAGTCAAAATGTTAGTTATGTCTTTAACGGGCATTTGACAAAGCAGTAGAGCAGATTTTTGAATTAGTAATTGGCAGAGAGGTGCTCAGCCCATACTGACTGTTAGTAACCTCCCTTCTAAAATTATACTTAAAAAAAGACATTGAAAAATGCTGTCCCATTCGAGTGACCTTGCTTTAAAGACATGTGGAGACAAGACAAACCATAGTCAACTTTTAATCCTGCCTTTCATAAATAAATCCAAATGAAAATTATTGCAATAAAATTTAGAAAATTATTCCTCTTCAAACACAAGCCTAATTACAAATGAACATTGGCTATAGGCTATCAACTAATGCTGTTTAATACATTGATTATAACAGGGAATCCCTAGGGTTAGTTGATGAAATAAAGATTTAATTTGAGGGTAAAGCATAACAACAAAAATGTAGCTAATTGTAAACAATAGTATTCCAAGTCCAGCTGAGTCCATCAATACAAAAACAGAAGTTAACCTCATCCTTCCACTACTGTAAACAAATTAAATGCTATTTATTGTGATAACATGTGTGTGGCCTGTTACAGCCTAAATAGGAACATTTTCGTGACTGAAAGACATAAACATTGGATAACTAACATCATTATTCCCATTTGAAAGATTTAAAACCTAAATATTAATTTTAATAGTAAGGTTAGCAAATTAGGAAACCACACACACTAAAATCATTGCAATAACATCCATTGCTAGTAAAATGCTCCAGTTCCAAAAAGATTAAAAGTACAGGTGGGATTTTTTTGCTATCCTGACACATGTCATAAACAGAGATTTTATACAAAAAAGACTACAGATTTTCCACCAAAACAGAATGAGTCAGAGTAATGGAAATGAAGTTAAAAGACACTGAAAAAAAACAAGAAAGACAGATGCCTTGTGGCAAACAATGCTTGTAAAGGAGAAGGGAGCGGGAAGCTCCTGGAAGGTGCCCGAGAAGGCTCATGTCCCACTCGAACTGTGCCGCAGGGCACAGGCACTGCCAGCTGCTCCCGGAGGGCCAGGCTGTGCTCAGCAGTCCCGCAAAGCACCCCCCAGGCAAACACAGCCATGCCGCCAGCACAGCCAGACTCCTGGAGGGCCAAGCAGCTGCTTCGTGTGACACAGAGCCTAACTCATGAGCTTTGCTAGACCCCATCGTGCTGTGCCTAGAGCTCCTGCCCGAGCCGGCTCCCTCCGCGGCTTAGCACTGCACCTGAGCTAGCACTTTTACCCAAAAGGAGGCACCATTACACTTGGGGTAATGCCATGCACCTCTGAAGGTATATTTTTGGTAGTTTCATGACACTGCAAATGACTGTGGTTAGAAAGACATGTGGAATAAGGTCAAACTCTGCTAAGTGCCTTTACCTTACCCCCTTCCCTCCTGAGGTGTTACCAGGGGCAACCACTGACATGAAACCATCAGCACTTCCAGAGGAGAACTGACGAAGGGACATTGTCTGATTTACAATCTGAAACCACAGCAGATTTGCATTTCAGGAATAGGGTCTGCCTTCTTAGTTACAGCCTCCTTATTTGAATCTCCATTTGCACAAAGGTAGTCCTTTCATGTTGTGAAATTCATCAGAAAAAAACTTGAAATTCTTAGACAGTTTGCACCACGCTGCTCTTTTTCCCATGCTGTTCCTCATTTCCAAGTGGTCTATACTACTATTATTTTAAACTTTTCTCAGTTTTGCTTTTGCAGTAATATGTTAATATTGCATGCATTTAATATCAGCCATCCTTAAGGGAGTTTTTTTTCCTTCTGCGCCGTTTTGCTTGACATTGTTATCGTTACTGTAAGCTTTGCTTTGAATAATCAAATGGTGGCCTGTAGACACTGGAAGAAGAAAGGTCAGATACTGTATATGACATACGATTTGCACATCCTCAAAAGGGAAATGAGTCATCTACATAAGACAAACAATGATAACTCAGTTGCATATGACAGAGATGCTAAAGATAAGATATGTTTATAAATGAATAAACTTCCTGATTATAGTGATATATTATGGTAAAATTAAAAAACAGGGGATTTTTATTTTGTGTAGCAACATTTCACTGAAAAATAATGCTGGAGTACTGATACACAATGTCCATATGATTCATAGCACAATTCATTTCTTCTTTGTAGATCTTTTTTAAGTACAATAACATCAGTGGCTTGTTGTAAACAGCTGAACTGCTCGGAAACACAAAGTACGCCTTGCAGTATGGGTAAGAGTGCTCTGAGTGCAAGTATTGCTACATGGACATCACAAAAGCTCAGTACTCCTACTTTGGCACAGGGACCATAAAAACATGACACCATGTTTTAAAAGAGTTAGTCAAAGAAAAGGAATGGGAAATGACACTTATCAAATCAAGATCAAGAATACATTTGTTTGTCATTTCCAGCTCTTCCTATGGCCTCCAGTGGTGAGAACAGATCCTCCAAGTAAAAACCACTTCTCTAGCCAACCGGATAAGGAATTAACTGCCAAAGTTAATCTTCTCAGCTCTTTAAAGCAGAGGCCAAATACCTTCTCTGTCCCTCTATTCCACCTTATCAACCCTGCTGGAAGAAAATTCAGTGTTGGGGAAGGACATGTACGGGGTGGGCAGTCCCCGAAAGGCTGAGATGGTCACTCCTCACAGACCTCACAGCGCTGACAGCACCCCGCGAGCCCTGCGCTTCCCTGCTTCTGATTCAGCAGCTACAGAGGCGCTGCCTAACAGGGAAAAAATATTAAGAACATTACAGCTTCCTTTCCTTTTTTGCAATGCATTTGGTGATCAAGTTGGCTCCCTTCCATGCTGCACAGCAGTTGAGAGTATTTGATCTTTGGCTAGGATTCCTCCCAGCCTTCCCCAGACAAAAAGTTCAACTCAGCTAAGTGATTAGGAGTCTAGTTTGAAAGCACAGCAGGATGAAGAGCTCAGATTAAAATCAGAAATATTCCAAACACCACAGCTCGGAGAGGTCTGAAGTTGAAATTAAATATTTGAGTCAGCATAATGCAAGAAATTCACAACCAAGTGGTGTATATCTTGCATAATAAAAGTTTAACCACATATGTTCTTAATATACAGGGTAGAGACCCAAATATGACCTGGATAAATCCACTGTAATGTGAACCAAAACCTTTGTTGCTTACCTTCGGCTTCACAATGTACAAGCTGAACGTTTAGGCTACAGTGAGCTCAACAAGAAATATCTCAATTTGCCTGGCCAGTTATTTACAAACAACTGATAATTATTTATGATATCACTGGAGGTGTAATGTATTTTATCAGTTGCTGCATTTTTTTGCATTTTGTATGGTACTTTCAACTGTCATAAACCAGTACAACTGCCAACATGAAATAATTAATAATTATTATGTGAGTGACTGATTTGCTTTGGAGAACACGAAAGGCCACAAAACCTGGAGTTTCCTGGTTCACGTAGTGTGCATAAAGGAAATGAGCATAAGCAATCACTGTCAGCTGTTCTTGTAAGTAAGAATTGAATCATTTATCTGTCTGCATGTATACATTATCATCATTTCCCACTCTGAAGGAAGCCCTAATAGCACTTTATGGTACAAAAATAGGTTGTTACAGATATCTCATAAAAAATACCACTCCTTCCTTTTGAGAATGATAACTGAACATATACATATTTAGCATAAAGTGGAATTTTTTTCATATTTTATAATTTGGCTCTAGAAACACATTTAGTTTTTTGTCTACCACAGCTCAACCCCAGATCTAATTCGAATTTATACGGCACAGTACAGTAATAATCATGTTTATTTAAACACTTATTTGTCTTCTTTTGTTTTCTATCTATGATAATTTTGCCCCATATTAATCACCTGCAAGTACCTTCAACAGTTTTAGAACTTCAACTATTTTAGCTTTTCTTTTCTATCAGAATACTGAATTTATTCCATAAACTTAATTTCTAGCCATGGAACCATTTAAATGGATCGTATGGTAGTGTCTTGCTTTAACTAAACTTACAGAAAAGCTTCTTTTGATCTAAGTGGAGACAGAGCATATACTCAGTGCAGTTACAATTTAGTGTTCGCCACCACCTCAGCAGAAATCTAAAAATCAAGGTGAAACCTGAAAGTTTTTATGAGCAATCATACAATTCAAAATAAAATTTCTGATTTAATTTCTGTGTGAGCAAAACAACATGGCAGCAGCATGCAAAGCAGTGTAGTAAAAACATTCACAGACTGTGAGTAATGTAACGCATAAAGCTGTATGAATAACAAATTGTTCTGATTAGAGGTTAAGACACTCCCTGAAAAATCAAAAGACATATTTTTCTTTTTTCCTTGGTGAAATAAATGACATTTAAATATACCTAACTAGAAATAAAGAATAATTAGGTATTAAATACAATATAATGGAGTATAAGAATAGTTAAATGTGGCATAATTATGTATTAGATGTATTTTTACACAGAATAAAGTTTTGCTTGTCAAGAAGTTAATTCAGATCAAGACATTTTTGTCTTGTGAAGTGCAGGCCTGCTGTTTAAACGACGTACCTTTGAGCGTGAAACATCTATGAAAAGGTTTGTAAGATGTGGGAACAGGTAAAACGCCAGTGGGCTGGATGACAAAGGAGATCCTCTCTAAAATGGCATGGCCATTCCTTGGGTCTGCTGCACAGCCCAGTGCCTGACGGACTGAGCTAAGGCAAGGGCTTCTCACTCGCCTGAAGCAGACCGAATGCTGACATCAACAGATGGGAAGTGGGGCCATACAGGACCACAAATGGGAGTGTCTGGAGGGAAAGTCCTTCAGAAAATTAAGTTCAAGTGGGATCAACAGAAATCTCTCTTTCAGGGTTTTGAGGTAAACTGGAGTGTGAACAAACTTTTCCATTACTTACCTAATCGATCCTGCCATATCCAGACTGCTTGTTACACAAGTACAGTATGAAGCTGTAATGTTATACATAAAACCCCACACCAATTGCAGAATGCAGATGGAAGATAGCTGACACCAAGCACTCCTTTGCCCCAGTGTTCTCTCCTGGCTGGCAGTCTGGAACCCAGCGTGACCCAGTCCGTCCCTATCTGCACCAGCTATGCTGCCATTGCTGCCACCGCAGCTCGCCCTGCTGCAGCAGAGCCAAGCTTTGCCTTTCTCCGCCTTTCTGCAAAGGCAGAGTCGTACACTGGGCCCAAGCCAACACAGGTACCTCCTGGAAGAGCTCTGAACTTTTTACCGTGTTCATCTCTTTCCTCATTCCTCCATTCCTTGTACTATATTTGACTTTCAATTCTTCATCATTTAAAATGTAATTTGTGGAGGTTCGTGAAAAGTAACTTTAAACTCCTACAAGAAAAGGAGCATGTACACAAGCACGCTTTCTTCCAGACTGCTTTCTGGTCCTTATTCCAATAGAATGCTAATAATTATGTTAAAAAGCTAATTTAAGAAATCCAATTTTTGGAAAATGGGTTTTCAAAGGGCACATTTAACAACTAGAGAAAGTTCGATCCGATTTCTCCATTAGAAGAGGAAGAAAAATCCAATTTTAATCTATTTTTGTTCTCTTAAAAAGATGAGATATAGAAGTTACTTTGAAAGTCATCCTTTCAAAGCAGAACCTAGCATAAGCATGTGCTAACTTGCGAAGCGCAATTAAACCGTTCCGATAATTCTGCCTGAAAAAATTAGCAGCAATATTGAGAAGGCAAGTTGTTTTCAAAATGTCCATGGCAGAAATGCTTCTGTGTTAAGCTGGTATTGATTCTGAAACAATCTTACACATGATAAATGAGAGCACATTTAGGAGAGGATTCAGTCATAAGAGCTCACAAATCAATCAGCTTGTCAACAGGCAGACCAAATTCAATTTTTATTCTTAGTAAACTCTTATGTGGTGGTAGGCCATTGTTTACTTTGAAATTGCTTTACAAAGGAATGGGGAAGGAGAGGAAACATGGAAAAGACAATCTTTCACCAACTATTAGAAGCTGGTATTTCATTTAGGACTGGGACACAGAAAATCTGATTGTATCCTGGATAATGCAAACCTTTTATCTTCTTCTGGATATTCATAAACTTTTGGTCATACAAAGCCCTTTATCTGGAGCAGCACTTCATAATAATTCTCACAGAGTGAGACATGGCATCATTAATTTGTAACAGAGCATGGTGTAATTGGCATGTCATATTCTAAAGCAATAACCTGATGTACAAGAGCTGCTGCATCACTTTGCCAACCCAAGCTATATTTCTGACCAGCAGTTTGCACTGTGTTCTGATGGCTCAAAATTAAAACTATAGTGAAAGGACATAATTAAAAAACCAAAACAAAACAAAACCCCCACAAACCTGTCCTCCTAGAATTCCCAATCTGCTGGCCCTGAGAAAATCATCAACAGGAACCTGAAAGGTCATTGGAACACCTGCAATCTAACTTGATTTATATAATCTATAAGGAATTTTCATCCATTTGCACAGCTCCAGACAATCCAGGATGCCATAGATGAATATCCTTTATATGAGGCTCCTCAGTCACTTCCCTCTGGCCAGCCTACAGATGACTGATTTTGAGGAAGAATGTAACCTAAACAAAAAGTGGAGCAAGGCAGCTGCTGGGCCTTACACAGAAGACTCTCCCATTAAGAACCCGAGCCAAGCCTTACTAAACCAAGGCATCACAGAGAGCTGTACTGTGAGAACAAATACTGGTATTCTGAGCCAGGGCTGATGCAAACATGATCTTTTGCGATTTCTCTTTCAGGATTAACTTTTGGAGAACAGAAAGCAGAATATGAACTATTCTTACTTCTTTCTCTGACCCCACTCCAATTAAAATGAGAACTTGTGGGGTTTTGGAGTCAAAGGCTTTATAAACATAGAAGAAACAGATTTCACTGGTGTTTTCTTTTCTAAGCATAAGCCTGTTCTCTGTCACAATTCCTCTGTTTGTAACCTCCTTTGGCTTTAGATGGGTACTGGAATGTGACAGCCTAAACAGCACCACACTTACGTTTTTCCTTCCCCTCTATTGGTTGATAAAGTTGGAAATCTACCAGGCTGTGTCCCAAACCCATGGATTCCTGCAAAGTACATATCCGTTTGATTTCTTTATTTAGCCAATATTAGTTATGTTCCTGAAAACAGTATTTCTGAAGATGCTTATGGAAGAGGACTTTGTGCAGATTTAACACACACTGCCAGACAGATGTCATACACAATTGACATTTGGAGCATGGATTTATCTTTTAAGGATCCACAGTAAATTCTCTGGTTTTGTCATAGACACCCACTAGGAACGCAAATCTTGTGGGCTGGATTTCAGATTTTTTGTTCAATGGGAAGCCAGATTTGGGAAAATCCATCTGAATTGTTTTGGTTCCTTAATCTTATTTGTTCTTGCCATTGTACTATAATAAAATAAAATACTAAAATGAAAACCCGAATATGAACATCTCTAAACATTACAGTCAGAATCTGTAACAGGATATGAATTTTATGGCTGAGACTTTAAAGTTGCAACCAGCTGACCCAGAACTCCAACTCCAAACAAGCAAAACCTAATAGCTTCCAAAATCACAGTTGGAAATCTGAGAATAGCAATATATATATTTAGACACATGTGTCTTATACGAAAGACATCAAGACTGTGGAGAACATAGAGGACAGTCTAAATTCACTCTAAAAAAAGATATGGACAAGGAAAAGCAATTTAGTAGATTATGTATTTTTAGTCTTTGAAGGTCCCATACTTCAATCATTACCATGCAGTCTAATTCCTGAAGTTGAGCAAATCTTAAAAGCACCTCTTGTCAGCCTGGGAAAACAATGGCTTGCGGACACTTCCAAGACAACAACTATAAGATCATAAAGTATCTTCCAAGTTCAACTCCTCCTCCTTTCTCCTGTCTCTTAAAACAATCAGACTTACAGGAAACCTCTAACAGACAAAAGCATTTGGAGGAAATATTGTGTTCTGCTTCTTGTGGTGTAAAGGAAGAAGACGGGAGTATCTCGTTTCACTGTTGTGTTTTAATGAGAAAAACTAGCCCTTTGCTTTTTATCCTTCAAACTCAGAGCACATGAGAGGCATACTGGAACCCAATAGTACTTCCTTGAATGACCAGTAAAAACCTGTTAGTTCCATTCATTTTCAAATAATAAAAATTACCAGAATCCCACGTCAACCTGAGCAATCTGTTAAATGCAGGCAGTGGTAAATGACATTACTTGAACAGTAATTAATTCTTACATGTATTGGAAGTATGTGTTCAACTGATATCAGGCATGAAGGTATTTGTTGAATTTTTTTGGATTTTAAACACAGGTCATTTGTTTTCATTTCCTTTTTTATCACAAATATATAGCTTTTCCATTTTTACTATATAAAATTGGAGTATCATATTCTCTGTTGAAAGCAATATTAAATTACTTTTAGGAAACAAAGAATATTATATATGGGTTTTTTCTGATCTGTTTTTAACCAGAATAAAGCTTCACATCTGGTATATTTTAGTTTTGGGATATGGAATATCTCCGTCTTTCCCAAACATTGTCTACTGTAAACCAAACTGAACAACTTTCGGAAGTGTTCCTTTTTCACTGAAATTTGAACCCTATGGAGAATGCTTGGCATATGGATTAAAAATGGATGTGAAAAACCAGACATGATTGAAACAAAGGGATTTTTTTTAGGCCACAGGAATGGATATAAACTTGAAGGTGCAATCCATCCTAGCTTCAGTTATTAGGATATATAATTTAGAAATCAGGACTGGATCTAAGTCAAAGGTGATAAATGAAGACAACATACTGAAGGCACTCAGGAAGGAGATGTACATGGCATTTTTTATGGATTCTAAGTGCATTTTTATACAGGAATCAAATTTACAGTGTTAGGATACAGATTTCAAATGAAATCAGAGATGTACTATTTGTTTCTGAAATTAGTCAAGATTACAAAAGAGGCAAGGAAAGAGATGGTCTTTGCCATTGTGTTACTGCATAAGCAGTAAGTTCCCAAGTCTCTGCGTTTTAATGCAAGTAACATCAGGCTTAAGGTTATGTTGGTTCCCAGCCTGGTGCAAACTGAAGAACCACCCTATGCCTTGCAATTACAATATAACTGTCATGGTTATATTACAGAGTAACAGAACACTTCCCGCATAAAATTCATCAGCAAGACTAAAATTCCCTTCCCACAGGACTAAATTCAAACCAACACTGTTCACTTTTATCTACATTTTGTGTTTGAAGAATGGAAAATAGCCTAGTCAGCTGTTCAGCCGCATTTGTTTAATCCATTGCTCTCGCTGACTGAAGGAGCACCTGATTCTACAATACAAAGACCAAAACCTCAGATCTCTTTTTTATAATGTTTCAAATAACAAAAACAAACAAAACCATCTCCAACCTGCCTTATGGAAGTAGAAAGCCAAGATAAAACATGGTATTGAGAATCCAAAGCCCCATACAGACATAGAACGAGCCTCTAAACTCCTAGGCTAAACTGAAGCGTTAATCTACTCCCCCAGAACCAGGATGGAGATGAACAGAAACAGGGAAAAGCATTTTTCTTTCCTTTATGGATCCTTTTAAACTATAGCAGAAGCAACAGAGGTCAAGCACGGCCCCATTTTATGGATTGCTGTTCAATGATAGGCTCAACAAAGTGGAAAAATATGTCTTGATTAGAGAGTTGGTGAGAACAGGCCTTTAACTTCTGTTGGACAGCATCTTCCCTTCCTCCCCATTCATTTTATGATGCATGCCTTCAATTGCAAAGTACTATAAAAAGCTTCCTGAAATTCTTGGCACTGCCACAGATCTGATTCCACAGTGGCTTCTAGTGATTAACAGAATGTTAGAAAGTGCAAGACAAACACAGATCAGGTGAATGGGGAAAAGAAACGAGAGTATCATAAAAAGTGCACATAAACTGCATTCCGTTGGCCAACAGAGCCAATACCTATAAAATAAGTGTAGTTTTTGAAAGTCCTATCCCTCCTATTCTGAGCAGAAACCAGATGAATTTGTAAAGATTGTATTTTCTGTGTTTATGAATATATTTTTCAAAATTCAGACCGGTAACATAATCGGCAGAGAGCGCAGCAAACACTTTCAAATCCACTTGTTTCACTAGTCTCATCTGTGTCAGAACTCTTTCATTGACCAATAGTAAACTTGATCATCTGCAAATAAATTATTAAAATGCTAACTATAAGGTTGTACATTATAAAGCCTGACTATATTATAATTTTTGTTCCTCCAAGCAGCTCCTTAAAATGCATATTTAATTTATGCTATACTTTGTGGCCCTGTGGCCCTGGAAGGTGAAGCAACATCACTCATAAGAAATATTAACATTGGCTGTTTATCAAGACATCTGTGAAACAGAAAAGCAATAAAAGTGCTAGTGCGCAGACTCATTTACTACTGAAATATCACAAGAATTATTCAGTGTCAGAAATCTAATTTTGTATGATATTTCTATATATTTTAGCAGTTAATTTTTTCAGTATTAGTGAATTAATATGCTTTGAATACCCCTGTAGCTACAGTGGAAAAATGGACCAACACACTTATTTAGTGCTGCTACCCAAATCCATTAGACAAATTTTCTTTACAGCAAAGCATTGATGAATGGAATGTCCCATGCTAATGTAAGAATAATCAATTTAGAATGCTTATGACAATTAACAAAGCTGGAGATAAGCCTTGAAAGCACCATGCTTTGTCAGCCCTGATTTGGATTAAACTTGCACTAATAGGATCATTTTTCTTCCAAAAGGTACTCCTTTTAGGCAGACCTATCAATTAATATGAATTAAGCATGTATAAAAGGACTAATGTCATTAATTAGACAAATTAATTTTTATGATGCAGCGAATAGACTAACACCAGATTATATGAGATATCATTCTCCCAATTCATACGTATTTGGAGTAAATGAATAGTTTACATTTGCATGGTTATTACAGACTCAATCATTATTAATCAGTGCCACCATATTGGACAGTTCAATATAATCCGGTTTAACTTTCTCATGGTGACCAGGTATATTCAGTTCACACTTCTGAAGTCAAAGTTTCACTCCGTCTCACATGCTTTCATGGGTCATAAGACTACATGCATCCCAGGGAAATACAAGCAGAATGTGTTATGCACTGTGCACTTCAGTGCATTTGTGATGATAAAAAGGGGGAAATTAAATAAATATAATCTAACTCTTCTGGCATCAATTTTAGCTGTAGAATTGAAAACATTCAAAAATTTAGAAAGGCTTGTGTTAATGCTGGCCCACACTTTGATCCTGAAATACTGTTTTATTTCAGCCACTAGTAATTTACCACTCATTGCTTCCTTGTGCCTTTAAACCTAATGCATATATGTTTCAAAGTGTACTGAAAACCTTCACAAATGAAAAATGTATATTTGAAAAATCAAACTCTCAGAATCCCCAAATGTGTTTGAATTTTTAAGGTTTGAGTATTTATGCAGTAGAGATAATTCTGCGAATATTAAGTCTAAAATCATTGACTAATAGTATCTCCTACACAGAAAAGATAATATAACAATTTCTATTCAAATGTGTTAGGAACTATTAAACACTTATTAAAGTTATTTTAAAACTTTGCTTGCTTTGCATTTAATGAAGTGAATGTAGGATGGAAAAATCTACACACTTCACGTACATTCAATTCTTAAAAATTGCTTCTTGCCACATACCTTCTTTTATCCACTATTTATACATCAGCTGTAGCCAAATATAGGGAAATAATTATTCCCTACTACCTTATTTGGCTTTCAGAGAAACAGGAGAGCAAACCCTCCAAGAGGAATGTATTTCAATGACCAGCCCACTTCTGATAAAGCACCAGTCTTGGGGAGCATGTCCTCTTCATGAACTACAGGGAGACAGGAAAACCAAAGACTAATAACATCCCAACCCTCGCAGGGATAGCTTTTCCCGAAGAAAACCAAAGGTCACAGTCCACGGAAAGAGCTGCTCTGTGTCATGTGACAAAACTCTTGTATTTCCAGTCTAAATTTATTCCTGGTCAGTTTATAGGAGTCCATGGCTCCACACCCACAATGCTGACTCTGTATCTCCAGGCAGTCCCACCAAGCCAAACCCAGTGAGGCCCATCCCATAGGAAAACTCCCTGACCTCCTACAAACACTTGCAGCCCTGCCCTGGACCTGTTCTGATCTGACTCTCTCTTTCTTGATACTGCCTGAGCAGATCCGAGTACAGGATGTTCCAAGATGCTCCCAGCCCCTCAGAAATGACATGAAAACCTGCATGGCCTAGAAAGTCCTGGGCACCTTGCCTGTGCAGATCTGAGCACCCTCTAGGCCACTGCCACAGGTTTTCAGAAGGAATGTGTCACTCTAGCTTCGTGTTATTCAAAGTTCTTGGTTTGGGGTTACCCTTGGATTTTCTAATTTGGACAGAGAAGTTACAAAGGATCTACACAGGAAAACGCAGGCTCAGCTGAAACCCTTAACTCTGAATTTCAAGTATTCTATTTTTAGTTCATTGTGTCACCTTAGCACACAGAAAGCCAGAATTGGTTTTGGAGATCATGCAAAGGCCTTACTAGAACTCTCATTAAGTGATGTGCTTAGAGGAGAATTTAGTAACTCCCCATAAAAATTAGAACAGTAGAAGAATATTGAAATGCCAATAAGAAGGGACATATATCAAAGAGCCAGACAGTATAAGATTTTCACACAGAAATGAATAATCAACTGGAACTGAAGAAAAAAGAAGGATGTTTATATGAAATTTATTCTCCATAATGTTTTTGTATAAATTAACCTACAATGAAGTTTTTTCAAAGCTAAGGAATATGCAGGAAAGTAAAGCAATTTTCAGTAATCAGCAAAGGCATAAGCAGAACACAAATGTCTTTTTACCAAATACCCAGTAAGTATACTATAACAGCTTTCTTACTGGGTCAGAACTCAAAGTTATGTTCTCATATATGATTAACTAAAATTAGTATCTAGGAAGTATGGACAGGTCTGAGCAGATGTTGAAAACAAATGAAGATTCACAGAACCCTACAATGTGGTTTAAAAATCTGAGTTTCTACAGTGCAGCTGGCTATATATAATGCCTTTTTAATTTATAAGACTATAGCATCTGGTCTTCCAATGTCTTGCTATGAATTTTCAGAAAGTCAGAGGAGTATTTTTTGTTCCATTTTCTTTTCTGTTAGTTGGAAAGGAACTAAGAGAGACAGAAAAAAAAAAGAGTGCTGGAAAGAGACCTCCTAACAGAATGAATCAAAAGAGATGAGTACTTCAAGAAATTTTAAATTAAACCAATGAAAACTGAAATATTAGATTTTTCTTCCACCAAGTACTGGTTGCACAAATATCTTTGATAGATTCCAAAAAGTAAAATATATTAGATTTGATTTTTTTATGGCAACAGTTTTTAGGGGAAAAAAAATAGAGTTACATTGGAAAAGCAGTATATAATGAAGAAAAATGCAGTTCTTGGTAGGGAAACTTACTGGTTTGTGATTTGACCAGATTTCTTAATACTTTCTATTCCAAAGCTGCAATCACCAGAAACCTCCAGTTCTATCTGCTCTGCCCACTTTCTTCAGTAATAAGTTATAGGGTGAATATTCATACAGAGGAATCACTTAGAAATAGCTCATCTGCAGTATCAAAAGTATCTACACTCTACTCTTCAGCAAGTGATTGTGCCTACCAGTAGCCTAATGCTACTACCTGATGATTCTCAAGACTTCACTGAGAATTATCTTCACTAGCTTATTCTGTTTCTAAATAGCTTAGAATAAATGAATTAGGAAAAAATCTGAGAGACATGCATATTCCTGTGATGCGCTACAGAATACAGTACATAATACTTTGTAATACAATAATACAATATTTAGTACTCATGGACACTTCTCTCTGTCTACATGGAGAGTGCATGTGAAGTCATGGTAGAAAATGCCAGTGTCAGTGTTGCACTATTTCACAACTGCAACTGCTATTCAGCTTCAACAATTGACCCAAAAAGACTAAAGCTGCCCAGCAATTGAATGTGCAAAAAAATGATGACAGCTCAAGCAATAGACATTTTACTCACGCACTATCCAATCATCTGAGGGTAGCCAACACGTGAGTTTCACTGCTCAGTGTTCCCTATCAAGCAGCAGAACTGCAGGATGACTTTTAAAAGTGTCTTTCTAACCTGTACAGATGTTTTTTTCTAGTTTTTACTCAGATAGGGAAAATAAACAGGTATAATGTGCTTAAACAACTCTGCTAAAGGATTGTATTTTGACATTGTGAAGAATCCCGTTTGTCCTGACCCTTGCATCTTTTGTTGTGCCCCCTCTAAATAAGGTTTTTATTTAGTAAATTTTTCATTAACTACTTGTTCAGTAGCTTCAGAAAGGTGTTACTGTTTTAATCCAAAACTTGGCCATGCTTTCCTATTAAATCTCTACTGCTGATAAGCAGAATTCTGTAATCCAGCTAGACCTGCACTCGTAGGTGTGTACTTCCTTAACATGAAGAGCTGGAGAGAAAATAGCTGGAGGCTTTCTGTGGCCATGTACATGTACTTTACATGCATTCGCCTAGGATCTCGCAGCCACCCTGCCCGCATCTTTCTCCTCACAGGAGAACTTCATGTCTTCAATCATTTGATATATTAACGATCCTTCTTTCCTAGCGTTTTGCCACTGGCATTATGATAGAGAGTGATTCTGTTTCCTGCAGCACAGAACTTTGCCCATGGCTCAACACTTCTGTTTCTGTCTTCCATATAATTTCTGTGCTGGGTATGATGGATGCCTTCTTGGTCACTTTGCCTCCTGAGTGTCTTTTAGCTTTCATCTGTGCTCAGAACTAATGGTTCTTTTGGTCTTTTCTCCTGGATAGTTCTGCTGCCCTTCCTCTTCAAAAGATGATCTCAAGGACTGCTTTATAAAGCTCTCAAGAATTGAGCCACATCCACCTACCAGAATCCATTTGACATTCTCTAGGGTTTTTAAAGTTATAGACAGACACCAGTTTAAGTATTTTTTTTCTCATTACTTGCTTTAAGAAAGAAAGAACAACAAAACCAATCAACCAACCAAACAAACCCAAACCCAAAACTGTCTCTGTGGATTTTATTTGCTTAAAGTTTATTTGCTTAAAGCCATTGTACTTATCAACTTCCTTTATCATCTATTCTGGCCATTATTCTTCACCACAGAGTTCACTGAGTCCTTGTCTCTTTCCACTAAGGAGAAAATTAAAACGACAATGAAGGAAAAGGATTTGGAGAGTGGTATTATTATTGTTGTTGTTGTTGTTGGGGATTTTTTTAACTAAGTATCAATTTATATAGACTTCTGTTGCTTTTACAAATACAATATATGTTGTCTAACAAGCCAGCAGTGAGTCCAACTCTACCCAGGCTGTTACACTTTCTTCTTATGAAAGAATTAGACTGGTCATTTCTACCATATTTCTTATTTTCTGCTGAAACAAGAAGAATAAATGTTTCTAAAACTAACTACACTTGCTTTAAGAAAACACAAGGATGTTGAATCTACAGGTAATGTTTGCACCACTTGCAGAAAGATAATGCTGGGCATTTCTTCCAAACTCACCTACTTTGTGAATTCTGCTCCTCCCTGCAAATTCTGTCATGTCTGTGTTAATGAAAGTAGAAGAGAAAAGGAAATGGGAATTAAGAAAGAAAAGTGTCATGTAAATATTCCCCATAAGCAAGCCAGATAGCAGTACAAATATATAGGTCACGTTGGTTTGATTTTTTTTTTAATCTACAGATAAAAAGTCATGTTTCAAATATAAAGACAACTGAAAGAGGCAAATCCAAAAAGTGGTGAGGTTCCTGATCTGTTTGTGATGCATCAAGCCTTTTTATTAATTTCATATTAAGCATTCCAGGTATTTGCGTATTTATATAATATTTAACGAATATATAAATTAACAGGACTTTCGTGACTTGCAAAGCAGAGACTGTTTTTGAAACAGCAAATTCTATTTAAAAAAATAGGGAGATTGTTCAAAACTGGAATATTTTTTGAAATTTATTAAATTAATTTAAAAAACATCTTTACTGAAACTGCACATCCAAAATTGCATACTGCATGCCACATTGAAGATTATGAAACTTGCTCTACACAAGAATTTGTCATTGCCATTAGTAGAGCTAGATATCACTATTTTGGTGCATTCATCTGAGAACAGAACTTTCCCGATTAGCAACTTCGTAACAACATTCACACATGTTGAGATAGGACAAGGGGTTATGGCTTTAAACTGAATGAAGGGAGATTTAGACTGGATATTAGGAAGAAATTCTTTACTGTGAGGGTGGTGAGGCACTGGCACAGGTTGCCCAGGGAAGCTGCGGATGCCCCCTCCCTCGCAATGTTCAAGGTCAGGTTGGACAGGGCTTTGAACAACCTGGTCTGGTGGGAGGTGTCCCTGTCCATGGCAGAGGGATTGCACTGGATGAGCTTTAAGGTCCCTTCCAACCCAAATCATTCTCTGAGTCTATACCTGATCTATTCTCGTGGGGCAGGTGAACGTGAAAGTGTGAGGACTAATCACATGAAATTCAACTAACTGAGTATGCAGCACCCGCTAGCAAAGTAAAATGAATCTACTGACACTTTTAGTCTAGTATTGCTTTAAGGATACTCGGGAGAATAACTCTGAGTCATTAAAAGGTTTAATTCAGTAAACTTCAGCACTACCTCTTAGAAGACTTTACAGAAAAAAATCCACCTTTTTAATAATGCAAACTGCTTTCTTACAAACTTCCACACAACATTGGCTGATCAGTAGTATATTCCTGATAAATAATGAATGAGTCACATAGGTTCCAGTATGGAAGATAGTTATAAATAAAAGTTGGTATAAGGATACTCGCATGCATTTTTCCTGCACCTTTTTTTCACGATACCAAATCTAGTGTTACTATAAATGTGTAATCTTTTTATCCAATAGCAGAGAGTTTATATCCTTTCATATTGACTCATGCATTTCAAGTATTTAAATCAATTTATAAAAGTACATACAAATCTCATGTGACTTTTACTATTATGAATATTTCTATTTTCTGTATTTCCAGTGTATTTAATTGTTACATTATTAAAAAATACCAGAGAATACAACATAACATAACAATAGGACATTACAAATGCTTTTGCCACAGTCTAGTCGAATTATTACTAAACAGAAGAAAACTGAAAAAACAGCGTGCTGAGCATTCTACCCCATTTTATATCTATCACTCAGAAAAACAGTAAAAAGAATTTAAAATATTTTAGTTTAATCTGGTACAAGAAAAACTTTTAAGGATCCCTGTCCCTTGACAGTCTCAAGTGAACTTTGAAAAGCAATCTATCAGCTTCATAAATAATGTCCGTATGGCTTTTAAGTACTTTATATAGTTTTTTCAATGAAATAAGCAAACCACTTAATCACTGAACATGCATTTAGTTTATTTTAAGGGTTAGCCTTTTCATTATACAACATTCGCTAGGGCTTATAAAATAAAATAATAATCTGCTTATAATGAAAAGAGTAACCTTTAAAATAAAAAACATATTTGTAGAATAACGGCACAATAGCTGTTTGCTAGAAGCGTAAAACATACCCATGTTGGAGTAAGACATATAATCAATCAGAAATCTCACAAATCAAAGTCATTCCACTGGAAAGAGCTACCTTTACCGTTGCACCATCCATGCATTTTGGATAGAGATTATTGAAATATTCAGGGTGGCTGGGTCTCCTGTCGCACGCAGAGCCCCCAGGCAAAACTACCAACTCCCTTTGGAATCGCCCGTGGGGAGGGGAGCCCAAACAAACTGCAGTCTTCCTCCGCACCAGCCTTTGGAAATTCTGCCTTTCACCTCTCATATGCAAAACAGAAATAGACTGTCATACCATGACACTGTGGAGTATTTTTGCCCCACTGGATTTTTTTTCTATACTGGATTTGCCCAAAGTCCTCAGAAATAAGATTCTACTCTCTTTGATACAGAAGTTCATAATCTAATCATGAAGGTATTTAGTACCTTGTATCAAGTAAATGAACTTATTCTGCATGTAAAATTTACACAAAATCATGAGTTGCACTTTACATTTCATTATCGTATTTGTTTCACTAGAGAGATGCCAAGTTGCTCCTTCATCATTTAAAAATGTCTGTGTTACCTTTTTAAGTAAGGGATATTTCACTAAATGCTAGGTTACTTCGGTCTTTTAAAACAAACCGAGTAAAAAGGGAAGTTACTTTCAACTCTTAATAGGTTGCTCCTGTTTTGCTCTAAGGATAGCAAAGGTGGAAATGCAAGACGGAAAGACTTGGCCTGTTACAATACATGCTCTGGTGTGCAAGCACAGACCTACACATTCAGCAGCAGGAGAAAGTCAGATTTTGAAGCACACAATGACAGATTTTATTTCCATATTATGACACGCAGTTGTTTATGGCAATATTCAGGTTTTTAACTAGCTGCATTACATATTTCTTAAAAATCTTATTCTAGACCATGTTGTCACCTTCCATAGGAAGACAAAGGCACTCAGCACCACATAAGCTCCTGTCCTTGAGCAAGAAAAAAAATTACTAAAAGGAGTAAAAGAAACACAACCAGCAGCCCCAAACCCACATTACTTAGATTGATTTAATGACTTACTGGTGAGCTGACAGGGGAATATTTAACAAAGATCCCTTTGAGAAATTCAAACTAAAACTTCACGCATGGAAACCTAATAAATATCAGAGCTGAATAAAAACTTTTAGATGTGATCTTGTCCTTCAGAAGTCTAAGTTTCAAAGCACAGAGCACCTTACTGTTCACTGATTCCACTGAGAGTTCAGTATCATTATAAAAGTTGATCAACATGTGGAGAAGTGAATTAGGGCTTGTACCTGCATCACCACAACAAACGGAAATTTGGTGGTGAAATGGCTACAGAGGTCTCTGGAAACAGCCTTTTTTCTGGAAACTTCTCTTTACCTGTGCCTCCTTCCTCTGAGATGAACAGAGCACCAAAAGGAAGAACACTTGATATGCATCAGCGTGAGTCTGGCATACTATTTTGGGAGAACTATGATACAGGTAAGTAGAAATCAATAATTCTAGAGGAATAAATACTAAGACCTTTGCTTTTGTGATATCTAAATGCTAGTTTTAGAATAAGAAATGATTTTTTTTTCCTGAAATGTTCTCAAAAAGACTCTTTTGTCACCAAGTGATGAAAATAAAGGATTTGTTACAACTTTCAACAGTATCAGAAAACAAACAAACAAACAATTAACTTTCCCAGTTGTTCATGTGTACTGTTTCACGCAGCACTCAAAGGGCTATGATTACCTGGGGCAATAAGTGTGCCCAAGACCTGAAACTGCATGTGCCACTTGTTTCTGTTTACTTGTCACTGCTTGCCACTGCCCCAGCCCAGCACAGATCTTGCTCATGTTTCCAAACAAGTACCAGTTACAGCACTGTGTGCTTGGGTCTGTGCACAAAGGACATCGTGCAAGAACAGGGTCTGTTCAACAAGACTCAGCTGGTCTTGCTACGCCTTACTCATACTATTCTTATGTGTGGAGTTTGGACACACTGTATGCAGCTTCAGAGTATTTTTTATTTCAAAGCAGTACTGGAAAGAGTTAATTTGCTGGAAGACACTTTTCATTAAAGCATTGAGCTAGGTTATTGCATTGAGTAAGGAATGAAACACAATATGTGGTCATGATGGAAACGTGATCTGTTGTCATCGCCGCCTATGAACAGTCATGGCTGCAGTACAGCAGGATTCATCTACCCTGTTCCCTTCCTACGTGCTACTGAAGGTGTGCCTTTACTCACAGTGAGGATACATTTTTTCACTCTTACAATTAAAGTAGGGTTTTCACACTTGCACTTTACATCACTGGTTTCAGTCAGGTTGTTTATTTTAGTAAAAATGTCTTTCTGCTTGCTTTATTCCCTGAACACTGAGAATGGCATTTTACAGTTTCTCTGTGTAACGTCTTAGGAAATTAAGGATTTGTTACACCATGAATCTGAGACCAGTAAAAAGGCACAAAAAGTTCACTGTTTCTCAATTAAAATGAGTTTGTTGCAAGTCAATATTTCTTCAGTTGCAGATTTACTGTATGCTACCTGCTAGTATTTACATAATATACAGTAATTGCTAAGAGACATGTTGAAAATATACTATTAGTATTATTTACTCCAGGAATCCAAGCGCAGAAACCAAAACATATCATGAATTTTTAATATTTTTCATAAAACAATGACCTTCTTTTTGCTTCAGTTTCAAATATGGCAAAGAGAAGGTCATCGAGCTGAAATATTTCTTGTATACAGTAAGAGCCTGATCCAACAGGCTTTGCAAAAGCAAAAGTCCCATTGACTTATGTTAAATGTGGCGCTTTTCTTACAAGAGAACTGCAAATTCAAGCACTAATTAGGTCCCTGGACAGAGTCTCAAAAACGCTGGTAGTGAACCTAGGAAGCACTGATACTGTGCAATCTAAACACTATAAATACGGGACTAACAAAGCTAAATACAGCAAACTTCACAGCCCCATCCTGTGAATCCATATTAATATAAATGCCCTTACTCATACTCTGTTATAAATATGGGAACAGTTAAAGAGATTGCAGATCAGGTCTTTTTTCTGAACAAACTTAGCCTTTTCAGTTTCCCTCAATTTAACGTATGGATGTATTCCTCTCGACGGAGTTTTAAAAGGATCTGAAAATAGATTCCTTGCAAATTATACCTGAATTAATTAAGGGTAGCAGTCTACCACTTCCTCCCACAGACAAACAAGTATACATGTATATGCTGTCATATTTTTTATTTTTCCCCACAGGTTGGATTTTTTTTGGTTGCTTCCCGTCCTTTATTTGTATATTGTGTTTGATAATACATTAATTACCACGGTTGCCTTGTAATTCTGTGCCTATTAGATATGACACATTTACAACTATTATTTCTTACGCTATTTCTGCTCACTACATACCTCTTCTGCATTCATATCTACAACTGAACCATACAAACAAAATGTTACTTTCACATAAGCATACTAAGGAGCACGTTGCACTCTTTTATCTCTTAACCCAAACATTACAAAAAGAATCAGAAATCTAAACTGCAGTAAGGTATCAGCTGCTTTTCCTAATGGGAGATCCAAAAAGCATCATCATACCTCAGGCCCTCACAAAGGATTGAGGGACTGTATATTTTACATCCTACATTTTATATTGTTTACTTTCTTAGTGGAGTCCCTATCAGATTTTATCTATCACAGATGCACAAAATGTATTTTACCTTATCTAGGAATAAATTTGCTTTTCAGCAAACGACTCATGTTTATTTGCCTTATCAACATCACATGAAAAATGACTTAATCTGAAATGATTTAATTTTTAAAAAGGAAGATGCTACTTGCCATAATATCCACAAGGTCCAAGTTTTCAAAAGGTGTTCTAAAATGTGTCTCTAATAATTACAGTTGTCCCTAGTTCTGCAAAGATGAAGACTAAATGCAAGAAAAAAAATATTTACAGAACAATTCTCATTTTGATGACTTATGCTCTCCCTTAGTCTCTTTATGTCTTACCAACTTGAGAAAAAAGAAGGCTCAGGAATGGCTACAGGAGCTTTTGCAGAAAAGTAGCCCTGACCTGGGAAACTGGTAGGTGCAAACAAGTGACAGGTTGGTGACGGAACCAAGGGACCTCTAGTCCCACCACCCTGCCAGAGGCTGTAGCAGACATTAGGTCAGCATAGGCACAGGCGGTTCCCACAAGCCCAGAGAGTCTCAGCAAGGGCTGAGAAGCAGAAGATCCACACTTAGGTGGAGACAGCCAGCCCAGCTCCTCCAAGGCCACTGCACAAGACTTCTGCAGAGGAAACGTCCAGCATGGCAGACACTGAGGACGAGTCTCTGCATCAGCCAATGGCCTCTACAGGTCACACAGGGGCTGAGCAGAAATAAGAGAAGCCAGTGGTCTCTTGGCACTATTTCGCTTTTGCCAGGCAAAGGGAAATTCTCAAGGTGTCTAAATAAGATAACTGCATTTTCTAGCATGTACTATGATGCAATTAAGCACATACAATGCAGCCCTCACTGGGCTGAGGCCAACTGTATGAGCTTCAACAAGGCCAAGTGCCAGGTCCTGCACTTGGGTCGCAAAAACCCCATGCAGCGCTACAGGCTTGGGGATGAGTGGCTGGAAAGGACCTGGGGGTGTTGGTGAACAGCAGGATGACCATGAGCCAGCAATGTGCCCTTGTGGCCAAGAAGGCCAATGGCATCCTGGGGTGTATCAGAAGGGGTGGTTGTAGGGCAGAGACGTTCTTCTTCCCCTCTACTCTGCCCTGATGAGACCACATTTGGAATATTGTGTTCAGTTCTGGGCCCTCAGTTCAAGAAGGACAGGGAATTGATTGAAAGAGTCCAGCACAGAGCCATGAGAATGAGAGAGTGGAGCATCTCCCTGACGAAGAACGGCTGAGGGAGCTGGGTCTCTTTAGTTTGGAGCAGAGGAGACTGAGGGGTGACCTCATTCATGTTTATAAATTTGTAAAGGGAAAGTGTCAGGCTCTTCTCAGTGACAGCCAATGCCAGGACAAGTGGCAATGGGAGCAAGCTGGAGCATAGGAGGTTCAACCTGAACATGAGGAAAAACTTTTTTACTGTGAGCGTGCCAGAGCATGGTCCAGGCTGCCCAGAGAGGTTGTGGAGTCTCCTTCTCTGTAGACATTCAAAACTCACCTGGCCATGTTCCTGTGTGACCTGGTCTAGTGATCCTGCTCTGGCAGGGGTTGGACTGGATGAGCTTTTGAGGTTCCTTCCAACTACTAACATTCTGTGATTCTAAAAATAGAATACTGTTAGCACCTTTTTGCCTTTGGTAACTGTGTATTATTTGAACATACTGGAAGGCTAATGACATGCTAATAAAATCCTGTTCAGCGTTTCACAAACATCCCACATGATGGGAATTGCTGAGCACCTGAGAAAAGGTGCAAGTACCGCACTGAACACCAGCAGTGTTTCATCACCTGTTACTTTTAGCATACAATGCAGATATTGCACTAACTGTAATAAAATCACTCATAAGGTTTTAAAAAGTTAAGTTGCTGCTTTTATCATGTAGTTAACTTGCATATTTATGACAACTGTACTGGAATGCTTTTAAGTCTTGCTTTTAAACGGTACAAATGAAAAGTAAAAATCACACGACTAGTTTCAAACACTGGAATGGTGATCCTTCTAGATGCGCTAAGCTATGGGAACAGGATGACACAATATTCAGGACAGGTTATTTTTTGCTTTTCTTTTTTTTCTCTGCATAATAACCCTGGAAACTTACACATGTTGCTTTGAAGGAAAATACATTTGATCCTTTTTTCCTCAGCCTGAATGGTAAGCTGAAGATGGCATGAAAGCAGTCCAATAAATACCCCTGGTACAAAGGTATTATTATATTTTAGTGGTAGAAATACATGAAGGCATATGGAGAAATTATTATTTTTCTTTTACACAGACAGATGACTTCTGTCATTCAGGTGCTGTGTACAAATGGAATACCACCCATTTTCAGCCTTCCTGTAAAACACCAGCTTCCAGATGATACAGTAGCTGGTCTTATTATCATTGTCAATAGTTCCATTTGGCAGTAGACAGCTAATTCTTTTCATGTGCTAATGATTAATCAGGCAAGTCTATTTACTAATGTATCAGAACGCATTAGAAATATAGGTAATGAGAGACAGAATATCAATTTATTTATAAATGAACTGCACTTACATTGGATACGTATTGACTCAAGTCAAAGAATAAAGTGGAAAATGTAATACACGTGTGAACCATTCCAATGAATGAAAAGAGAATTCTGAAGTGTCTTGAAATATGATTCTGTTGAGTTGTTGCAAGCCAAAAGGGATGTCACAGTTAGGTTTTCCAACAGACACCACAGAACGCCCCGCACACCCACAGCACCTGTAGCTGTACTTCTTAGCAAATGTGCTCATCAAACAGTGCAAATATTGTATTTGCATTTCAGAACTCCAAGCCACAGCAGCAGGTTTGTGCAAGTAGATAAATATGTGTATATTCTCAATATTAAAGACACTGAAATGAGATACATGCTTCAGCAGAACATCCTGACCACTTGGCAAATTAACAGTGCTTTAGGAATCATCTTCAGAGTGATAAAACTTGATTTGTTTAGATTTTTTAGCAGTTGTGGTAAATACAGGTATGCTATTTGTGAGAGAAATGCCTACTTGGAGCAGCTGATCAGATGGTTTGTGTTACCAACACTGTTTCTGGACAGGGGTTACAGAGCACAATCATGCGCGCAATACAAACAGTACATGCAAAGTACAGTCGTGTCCCCTTGTCTGTTCTCACAGAATTACTCTTGTATTAGAAACTGCTATCATTCACTAACTGCCAGTTTAAGAAAACAAAACTTATTTACTCTGATTGCTCTGTAGTCATTACTTACATCAACTTATCATATTTCCCAGAGGACACATTAAACACGTATTTTTTGAGGTCTGGCACAGTTGGGACACAATACTAACCATTCTTAGCTCTACACAAAATATCTCTGCTTAATTTACTGCATCTATTACTACTACTTTCCTTTTGGTCATAAATGCTGTGTCTCTCAACACTGATATTTCTCAGTGAAAACAGACAGGCACTAGAAAGTAGGGAGGAGTCCAACAAGGGACCAATGTAAAATGTTAGAAGCTTGAGACAGAATCCAAATGTTCAAACATAGTTTCCAGACAAACTCCTTTTATTTCTTAGACATAAATGTTACAAATCCAGGTTAAGATCCAAGGAGACTTTTGCTCTTGCATATTTGAAAACCACAACTGGTTTAACAGTCCCAGCAATGTATCTGCAGCATTATGGTATTTCAATACCACCATATCTATTATTAATTCACACAGAAATACTGGTTTGTAAACAGTTATGCAGTTTGATCATACAGACTTAAGAATGCATTTGCTCAGGTGATGTCTCCAGCTGGACCTTCCATTTAGGAATTTAGCACATTATACTAAATATTGTAAGGCTGTCTGGAGGGCCAATATTCAAAAGCTCTACTAACATCCTTCATTAGCCATATATAAACTATATGTTTTGATCTTTTGATGCTTTATACAGTGAATGCAACAACTCAAAGTGCAAAACAAATTTTGCCAAAATTAGAACGTAGATTTAAGGCAGAGAAATACATCTTTGAAAACCAAAAGGAAGAAAAGCAATAAGATCATATGAATCATACCATTAAAAACAACAAAAAAATCAAACTGATTTTGTCACCACTCAAAAGTGGAATAAAGGTAGACATTAGAAGCTTTCATTGAATCTTCACATAAAAACCATTAAAATTTTCACTTAATTAACAAATTAAGAAAATTTAATTTGAGTTTCTGTGCAAACAGCTACCCGGGGGTATTACTGTGCCCTACAGCACTGTGAGTGACAGCATGAGAATTTTTCCTGTTGGGAGCAAAGTAAAACACGCTGCTGAAGTGTGGTCCCCTGAGGTATTCTGGACTAACTCCACACCATGGCTGGTATATTGGGTTAAACAGCCCAATTTAAACTTCTAACACCAGCTCCGTTTTAGTTCTGTTTTTGTTGCAAAGCAGGTATAAGGATCTTTACTTTTGAGATCCACTTATACGGTGATGAAAAATACACTGTGAAATATCAGCATGGCAGACTGAAAGATTTCCCGAGTATATGTGAAGATACAGACACAAGGATAGTGAGAACACCAATGCATTATGAACCCTACTTAACCTTTTATTTCAGATAGTTTCACTGTATTTAAAACTCCTTGAAATTTTATTTAAAAGTGTGTGGACCAAAAGTGCAACTGCAAACAGAACCCAAGACTACTTAAAAGGATATTTGGCATGACAGCCTGGTGATTAGAGACAACAGAATTAATACCAGCTCTGTTCATGCGCACAGATAAACATGAAAGGTGCTCAGCTTTATTCCCAATAAATAATTTGCTGGATACTCTCAGGAGAATGCTATGGAGGATAAGCTGACCTTTGTTAAAAATGTAACATTTTTCATAGTACCGCTTTAATCATGGGTAAAATTTTCAGAATTTGACAACCTTTTCTATTCCCCTGATAAAAGCTCTTCTTCAAGAACGTCTAATGCTGCTTCTTACTTGGTGTTCAATAGAAACCAGTCTATAACACAATGCACTCCCTTTATGTGATGCTTAGATATGAGATTGATCTCAGAGGACACCCTGGAGTTCTGAAAGCAGGATTATTGGATTTTGTGGCTTTCTCAGATGTCAGAGATCTTTAAATAGTGTCTTGCAAAGTTGCTACATCCCAACTGTCTGTGAACAGCTTACGAACTCATCAGAGAAGATAGCCTCCATGTTAATTAGATTTTAAGGGGGAGATGCAGCTTCCTATTCCATCAAATTAAATACAAGGACTTTCACATGCTACAAAATTATTTACTTAATCAGTAGGCTTTTAAAAAGATAGGCTATTGACATGAGAGAGAATTCAGAGTTCAGAGCAACTGAAATACGAAAGGCAGTATTAGTGCAGTCAGCACAGATTTAAAAACTGTACCTTTCAGTTCTACTCTTACCGTCAAGATGCACTGGACACTTATTGAACTAAAAGAAAATTATTTATTAGCATCTTTAAATAGCTATATACAGCCTCTCTTAGATGAGCAAGTTTGGATGGACAGGAACCGACTACCTTTACCACTTCTGCCATTTGCTGTATCAAAAGCTATCAGAAACATATGCATTCTTTGAATTAATTTCTGTTTGTGTTTAAAAAAGAAAAAACAGAGATGGTAAGCTTAAGTGAAAACAAACCCTTTACTCAAGCTGAGATATGTAGACAAAGTTATTTCCATTTTATGGAAGATGTGAGAATTTGACATTTTGTCACAATTCAGCTAAAAACAAAAACATTTCAGAGTTGCCTGGGAAGGGATTTGGCTTTCTGCCAAGTTCATAATGAGCCAGAGCCTTAAAGCACTCAAGGAGTGTAAGGCCAATGCTCTGAGAGCTCCAACTCAGTCCCAGGCCTGGTACCACCTAACGCACCAAAGGACCAAGATGTCCCATTGCCCTGCTCTGCCATGAGGGCTGATGCCCGTGAGGAGCCTGGCTCTCTCTTTGCTGGCCAGACAGGTCCCCAGGCTGCTGGAAACAGAATTTTTTAATTGTAATCAATCACTGAATATTTCTATACTGACATTTGTTTGTTTGACTGAACTTTTAAGTTCCATCTTTAAGGACTTGCAACCATTCCCCTTCTTGTGTTTCTGGTGCTTCAGCACTGGTTTGCAAGGGGCCAGTTCTGGTAAAAAGTCTGAGCCTGATTTCTGAGGTCAAAGATTTCAAACTTGGTGCCAGAAATGAACTTAGAGCATTTGTATTCAGGCAACTTCCTATCACTGGGGGTTATCAGGGTGAAAAGGCCTGGGGTAGCTTTAGCCTTAAAAGCCTTATTTTTTACTGAGCTCTATTAGGGCTGTTTTGAAGCCTTTCTTAGGGATTCCTTCTTATTACTTCTATTTACAGTACACACGGAGACTTTATACAGAGACATTATACAATATTCACATTTGAACCTCCATTCTGGGCTTAGACAGAGAGAGACAGAATTCGCCTTCCATAATCTACAAAACCTCTTATAATTTATTACTTAGACAATACATCTATTTTAAAATTACCTGCTTAATAATCTGGACCAAACACCTCACCAAAAGCTCTTTAAAAAGATGGTAAATTCATTCTTTTGTCCTCAGTGAGTTTTTAGCTAAATTACAGATGCATAACTTGCATTGTTCTTATAATGCAAGCGTAAACAATATGCATGCTCATTTATTGCCCCCCCCATCCAAAAGATATACAATTTCGGAGGGACACACTTTCAAAACACAAACATTGCTGCTCAAAAATGAACTATAATATACATAACTGTTAGTTATTTTACCCTAGTAATGTAAATCCTTGTTCAAAGCTATTATAATAATTTCATAGAAATAATTACCCATTGAGCTAGTAACTCTAGTTTTATGGACCACATATGTAAACTAAAAAACTAATGCTTTTCACATAGTTATCTGCTGTGCATAAATATGCAAATTGAAAGCTTACTTCCTAGAACTGGTAGGAAAATGATTTTATTTTCGAGTGATGAATAAGAAAGTAAAAATTTTCTTAGTGATTTCACAAATATTCTTATTGATGGCTTATTGTGAGCTATATCCAGAATGTGAAAAGTGCTCAATTTACTCCAGACATTTTGGCTGCTCTTTTGTGTTTTATAGGTTTCTTACTCTGCTCATTGGTCTACCAGAAAACTCCAAAATTTTTAAGTCTGTTTGCTACAACTGTGCTGCAAGATCCAGGTTAGTTATAAAAGTCAGACAGTACATGACGCTACTCTGATTTGCCCCCTTTCTCCCCAGATAGAAAGAAAATAAATACTGAGCTTTAGTAGCACCAAAGCATTAAAAAAAGATTGTTCAATAACAACAGTGTAAGTCTGGAACTTCAGACAGTTTTAATTAATTCTAAGACAACCTCACATCCAGGTACCTCAGTCACTTGTGAATAACACAGTTTAGTCTTCTACGTAGGCCTGCATGAACCAGCGGTCAGGTGCAGACAAGCACACAGAAATGCTCAGGTTAGCATAAACGCACAGAATAAAGCCCTGAAGATTGCGAGAGTCTCATTTCACAAGAATTTTAAAGCTCTTACAATAACTATACTAATAGATCCAGGGTTTACTGCTTTAGTCTGGGTTTTGTGACTGCTGGCAGAGGGAAGGTCTGGCCTCTGAGGGCGTATCAACAAGAGTGGGCTGATAAAGAGAGAATTTCCTACATGCCCATACCAGGGATAACAACATTGCCAGAGCAGGCAGGCTCAAGACAGATACCAATGTAACCTGTTACAAACATATTGATAAATTACTCTTCAGTGAGGAAATAAGGCAACTTTGCCTGTATCTTGGGATCCCAAGTAGGGCTCTGATGTTCATTATCCAAGGACAATTCTCATATCTCTTGCATGGTAAATTATTTTGCAATAGAGAGAAATGCTATCATTTTAATGCACAAGCAGGTGTTTAACACACAAGCAAGACCTACTTAAGCCCCCTAGAAAAGTGGGCTTGTCAAAATAACCCTCAAAAGGCAAATTCAGGGAAAAGCAGCCATAGCATAATGAGGGAGGTACAAAATCACACAACTGCAAGAAACAACTTGAAAAGGAAAGGACAGTCCTCAGAGGAGTCAGGGAACAGAACAAGGGAGTAAAAGAAATTGCTTTCTAGACTGAAGATAACAAAACCCCTTGGTTTCAAAGACGGTGGAATGGCCTCCAAAAAGCCCTATGGAATAAAGCATAGGAGACACAGTCTGCAGTTTACTCTCCTCAGATAGCACTGCTACTACTGCTGAATGCTCCCAGTAAGTAAAGACAAAATAAGTAAATATAAACAACTGTAAGAATGGGAGAATATAGCCCATATATAGCAAGAGAGCCTGTATTTCCTTTCTGGAACTCCCAAAACTCATCCATGACAGTCCTCTGCTGGAATTTCAGGAAGAAAAAGCACCTTCAAATTGCTTATTAATACTGGTAGGCATCATGCAGATGAATCTCTTTTTTTCAGCTCCTCTTTGCTGCATGCTATTTGCAACTTTGTATTCAAGCTTTTATTTCTGGTCTTCTCAGAGTTTTTATTTCCTTTCCTGTTAACTTCTATCTGGTGCAGCATTCTAATAGCATGTACTGATCAGACAGCATTGGAGAGTGGCAATTAAAACATATGTAATCAATTTTATTATTTTGCAGCACTTGCTAAATGCTTTATTTAATGTGTGCTAATGATACTGAAAATGCAAGGAGTATTGTTCGAAATTAGGAGAAAAGCAGAATGTTCGAAGTGTGGAGTATGTGTGCCTTGGAGCATCCCTCGGTTAACTGGTTCAGGGCGATTGATGGATGCGCCAGGCTTCCGATTGCAGTCAGGGCAAAAGGAAAGTTGTTAAGTAGTGTTCCTGTGTCAGCTCCGATGGTCAGAACACCATGCCACAAAACCAAAATGCAATTCAGCACGACTGGCAACCATCCATCAAACAGGTCGAAAATTGAATGAACTTACAACAAAATTATCCCGGTCGAAAGGGAGCAGCATTCCAAGGGGTTGCAGTAAGACACTTTGACAGAGCACTTGCTCGCAGCACGCGGCAACTGTGGCCTTCAGTTCCAGCTTCTACCACTCCCAGAGCTTTCATAAACACTTAACATTTCATAAAAGTTATAGTTTTACACGTGATTTCTAAGCTACAAAACATGTACAGGATGCACTGCCTCTCCTGCGCTAACGTGCTTTATAAACACTGGCTAGAGCTGCTGACGCAGACGTACTCAGAACTTATTTTTTCAAAAATTAAAATCTGCTCTATCTGATGCTTTGTCCTCCATTCAGCATTCAGTCATAAAACAGGAAACGGCAATATTTTGTGCATGGTGTTATACTGTTACACCTAATTTCTTCTCTATTTCACACTAAGCAGAGATGTCTCTTAGAAGCTTTAGGCATCATCTAAGAAAGTGAGGAAAAATGTCAAGAACTTGTAAATAAACAGCTGGCTTGCAACATATGTATTTTCTTCTATATTTTTCAGGTGCCACAATCCACAATCCATATCTGCCAGCCTTGTAGCATGCAGCATAATTTAACTGTAATTGATAATGTAAGGGCAGATGGAGAGAAGTGTCAGCTCCTGCTCACATCCTCTGGGGATGCTACAGAAATCAAAGCAGATGGTCCAATTGCTTCTTATTTATGTGTTGCTGCTAGCTCCTCTGCTTGCAGGATAATGGATCATTATTGCCTGCTGTGCACAAACACCAATATGCTTTTAAATCTGGTTCTCAAACCTTATGAAAAAGCACTATATTTCATATTAATTTGTGAAGCTGCACTTAACAGGGTCCACTGATTTTAATTTATAACTTTAAAAATAAAAAGGCTCACTCATGAATTATTTTTTTCATAAAATAAGTGATCAACCGAGATTTCTAGTGAAAGCATAGACTAGTTAACTGATCATACATGCCTAGAGAATACAGAGCAGTTAATTATGATTTGAATGATACAGTATAATGTGGTTTTATTTATTGACCAGTCTTTGGCAATGATGGCAAATCTCCTTCAAATTATAACTTCAAACATATGTCAGATAAGATATAGCGAGGTCACTCAAATCCTTTGTTTACCCAAAGACAGTCAGGAATTCTCTCAGAGATAGTGGTTAGGAAACTTGCTTCTTCCAGGAGCTCAACCAGGCTGTGGGACATCCTGGACATCCCATACATGACCCAGCTCTCCAGTGACTGAACGCCCATGTTTTCACCCCATGGAAACTGGTTGGCGTACGTTCTGGAACTCATTGTAGTCGGTTTCAGTGACTTTAAACCCTGTCTCACAGTATGATTAGTATTTCTTTGCTTTGGCTACTAGAGCAAATGACAAAGTTAAGTCACTGTTTTGTAAAATGAGATAAGGCAGCCAGCTGCGACACACTGTTGAAACGCAAAAAGTAACAGCTTTTTGGAAGCCACCTTCAAAGATGCTTATGTTGTACTTTTTCTTTTAGCTGAGACTACATCACCAGAAGTATTTTGCAAATACTTCCAAACTTCAGCTAGTAATAAGTAGTTTTGTTAGTTTTAAGAAGCCTGACATCAAAGGGCAAACTATAGAGTGAGTTTACTATCGCAAAATGATAGTAAATTAGACATGTTAACACCTCTAGCATATAGAGATCTATATAATGCAGCAGATATTTTTACACATTCTGGCAAGCTGTCAGTCTTTGAAAGGATAAGGTGTTGGTCAGAGTAAACCATGGAGCGAATAGAATAAGGCTCTTGCCATGTATGGGTCCTAAGAAGGAACAAATAAGTTTAGATTAATCCACCACTTATCCTACCCTCAAGGTGAATCAGCGAATGATTAACAGAAGAAAACGTTCAGTGTTTTATGCAATGTTCAATTAATCCATTCATCTGCTAAGGTGATTAGATACTCTGATAGCAGGAGTTGATACTGAACCCAGACTTTATTTACTACTAGTCTAACCAGATGTTGTTGTGATTTGATTTTAAATATGAACTTGCTTTTTCAATACTGTGTTCTAAAGGTGTTTTGAGTAAAAAGTACAGAATCTGATAATTTTTTCTCTGTTTAGAACCTGAGCACATCAGGCACTACTATTGTCCAAGGTCAAGGGAGGAAATTACTCCTATATAACAAACATGCTGGCACCAGGGAATGTTATTTCATCTTTGATCAGGCAAACTACCAGAAACTAGTTTATAATCATTTGCATACATAAGCTATATTTATTGTAAAGGTTCTCAAAGCAATTTGAGTCTGTCTTGCAGACAGCGGGAACTGTTGCTGAGTACAATAGCTGAGCATTGTAATTTTATTCACAAGTCCCTGTGCCTGTGAAGTTAAATGAAATGTGCCCCTTTCCCTCTACTGTAAAAGAAAAGAAGTAAGATGATCTTGCTGATGTGGTGCAGGTTAAATTCTAGGCTCCTAGAGGCACAATGGCAGATATGTTCCAGTTGTATTTTTAATTAATGACTTCCTACAGCTGATTTGAGACATCTACTAACAACTTAAAGTTGTAGTTTGAAATAGTTCAGAAGAATTTATCCAGTTTGTCTTCAGCACTTCAGTTTTTTCTTAGTGGTGCTACCCTTGCACCTCAGCAAAAGCCTGACAGGGGTCATACGAGTGTTCCTTTTTCCAGTCCATTACTGCAAAATAATTTATTTATTTTAAACCAGCCTGTAAGGCATCTGCTTTTGCACTCTGACCATGTATTGCCTATCTACAGAATCAACAGTCTCACACCTTCCAGGGAGGTTCTGAGGATGCTAGCACTAATTTTTCATCTATAGTCTCATATGCAGGTATGTAAAACCAGACTACAATCTTTCAACAGCTCTACTCACTGCAGTGACCATTTTGATAGCCTTGCAAGCAGCAATATGTACCTTGATCAATTACTTGCATTTGTGCACTTCGGATCTAACCTGAATTTTTATTTTTTTGTTAACAGTTCTAATTTACTCACATTGATACTTAACTTTTCAAAGAAAAAAGGTGATCAAATTAAGTTCAAACACATAATTATGTAGTAACAATCCTAGAGAAATGTAATTACACTTGTTGGAATACTGTTGCCAGCAGCTGAGCAGCATTCTAATGAACCTTCTCCGGCGGACTTTATTATGATGATTTTGTAACAGGTAAACACTTTGAAACACTACTCCACATAAGTGCCTTCCAACCCCAGGTACTCAGCACTTTTCAGCCCCACACAAGTCGCAGGACCTGCCTGGCTACTGGCACTCCTGACAGGACCTGCTGCATACTCTCAGTAAGCTGCGCTTAGGAGAATATACAGACCTTGCCTGCTCCCCTGTGTCCCTTCCTGACCAGGGTACAGCTGGGAATCCAGTTCCAGATCCCTCTGGCTCCTTTTCCAACTCTTCACTGACAAGATTTCACTGGTGCTGGCAGGTTATGGTTCTGTTATGATATTGCCATCAGTGCAGTAGGCTACTTATAAATACACAACGGTGCCAGATGATAGAACTCCAGTGGAGACGAAGCCAAGTCCCCTTCACCCCTCTCAACATCACAACTTGCATTACTCCTGAACCATTTTATTTCTGCAGCTGAAAACTAAGTGTAGGCTGCATTGTAGGCTGGATTGATTTCTAGGCACTGGGACAGATTTCTAGACTCAATTTTGACAGAATAAGACCCGCAACAGCACCTGGAGCGACAGCAGTGGGCAGGGGGTTTACCTGTGGGCAGTAAATTAGCATGAGGGCCGAGGGCCACCTAAGCCTTCAAAGCAGCACTTAACTGGTAACTAAGGGCTGGCTAAGTTGGGCTGATCCCTGGCACACAGTGGACTCCACTCAGCGCAAATGTTCCTCACATTGCTGGGAGAGTACAATACAGTCAAATTTGTTGAACAAAGATACTGGCCCTAACTCACAGTTTCTGCATAGTGGCTAGTGAAACCACACATTAGAATAATCATTACTCATAAATATGCTTGGACCCTTACATGTTTACTTAGCTTAATTCCATCTCTTGGCTTTTTTGACATATGTCAAAGAAACCTCAGCTAGAAGATGGCCTTTACAACCTCTATTATCTTCAACTTTATTATACTGTAAATTAAAACCATTTTAAGAGCTTTTATCCTTGACTTTTACCAAAATAAGAGATGTAGTTCTGCTCTCCCTGATACCAGTTGGAATCAGAAATACTTCCTAGTCTGCAGAGAAGCCATTCCTAAATTAATCGGAGTTGCAGAGTAGAATTAGTCTCAAAGACATTAAATCCTAACAGAGAAGCACTAAAAATTCTGAATTTTTCTTTTCTTTATGTCTTGTAACTTCACTAACTGCCAAGATGTTACAATTCCTGACCTGGAACAGTACTCCATTGGGAAAATGAAATTAAAATAAAAGCTGGACACATAAGGAACAAAATAAAAGTTTTCTAAGCACCATAAACTTCAGTGTGAATATATTTAGATCATTGTCTGCAATCTCAGAACTATTCAGACATCAAGAATAAATAGTTGACTTGAAGTTACAATTATGATTTCAGTGTTTCAATACCATTTGATCTATACAGATGATACACTATATCATCACTGTAATGACGGTTGTCCTCTGAGGGTGCAGTAGGGATACGAGTGGACACAGCCCAGCCTGTGCAGAGGAAAAGCCTTGTGTGTCAGAGGTGACACAGAGGAATGTTGCTTGGTGGCCTTAAACTGCGATCAAAAACGATCCCACAGCAAAGCTGGGGCAAGTGGATTTTGGGAAAAGCCTTCCTGTGCTGCTGGCCAAACCTCTGTCTTGCATGGTCTTTGCACAGATGAGGAGAGTCTGACAGGCTCCAGCTGCATGATATAGGATAACTTTTCATAATAGAAAAAAATTATAACTGTGTGCATGTAAGTAATTCTTCAAAATTAATAGAACTAAGAGTGTGTGTATAGTTAGTCATATGATTAGATTTTCAAGGCATTCAGAACATTCAAGGCATTCAATTTCATGGTGCCTAAATATAAAAAGCCATTAGATTCTCTAAAACTGTTATTTTGAATACTTCAGAAATCAACAAAATGTTCCTTTTTATAACAAAGAAACATTTGTTTAATATGTTGAAGCAAATGGATTTTTTCTGTCAGTGATTAGACTCTTTCTCCCGTCCTTTCTGGTTAACAGAAATTTTGATTGTCAATCAAATCTTAAATCTCTGTACTTACTATCCAAACACTCACCTAGAATTTCTTCCCCTAGTCACGTTCCTGCCATAAAATAAATTAATGACACACTCAATCATTCATTTAGAACACGAACAAATGTTCCTTAATAATAGTTTTCATATTAAACAGCTAAATTTGAAAGATAATTTAACATCTACCTAGTTGGAATAGTCACATACAGTAGGTGCTAAAATAATTTTTCATAACCTCAACTGAGGCTTTCTGTAACCCGGAACACACCCCAATGGCTTGAGCAGTTACACACAGCATTGCAGCTAGATCTGTGGTGAGAAAAGACCAAGACAGAACCCTGGAAGCTACACCTAATGTTAAAAAGGAATCTCCTTTTTTCCTCCGATATCTGCTGGTACCTAGAGTTGCTTCTCTACACACCTGCTGCACTCCTGCTGTCTCACAGATAAGGAGAAAAGTTTCTGTGTGGTATCCTAGAGGCAGGAGACCAAATTCTTTGATGGGTATACATGGTTCTGGTTTCTATTTAATAGTCTATAAAATCACCCCAGCATAGCATAGCACATATGGCTATATGGCATATGGCCACCAAAATGACCCAAAACACTTTGAAAGGCATTTCTGCTCAACAAATGTAACAATTTAACAGATTGGATTCAGTGCTTCACCAGGTTCACCAGACTAACAACAGGCACCTCTGGGCCTGATCCTGCCCGAGCGGACGTACAATGTCTCAGGATGAAGCCCTCTATTCCTGTGCAGCTGCATAATGGGATTTTTTTTCTCTTCCTTTACTAGAGAATCTTGTTCTAAACTTATTTCCTGTTTCTCAATAGTCAATGCTGTGCTGTCTAAGTACTTCACTTAAAAACTTCTTAGATGACCTTCTTACCACTCGACTTCATAAGGAGTTTCAATATGAGGAGATAATCTCTGAACTGTTCCACAGATTTTTAAATTCAGTTGTTTATGAGGAAGGCAGACAATAGCTCCATATTTACATTGCAATGTCTGTTAGCACTAACAAAAGTCAGTTTGGTTTTACTGAATCTACCTGCGCTGTCACCAGTACTCAGGGACAGGAGTTGCACCATGGGAATGGTTTTTACATCAACTTCATTTTCTTTCTACATAGAACGGCTTATGTTGTGCTATTGCATGAGAATTAATGCTCAGTACACAAATAATTTTTAACAACTTAAAAAACCCTGCTGAAATAACCACAGTTTTGCTGATTTGGCAGCTAACACATGGTCTGAGGTATTTTTTGTTTTGTTTTCCCTTCATTTACAGAGCTAGCGCTAAAGCTGTTAAACTTTAGGTCACCTAAACATCACTGGCAATTCATATACACTCTGGGAGTTTCTGTCCTCTGACACAAAATGCTACAGCTCAGCATTACTAAGCAGCTAACACCTACCAAAACAATATCTGACAAAGATTGTCTCCTTATTAGAAACTGGAAAACACAGTAATATTTTTAACATAACTGCACCACGATTATTCATAACCACTTTTTCTTTCACCCTCCTGTGCAGACATTAGTGTTTCTAGGCTGATCAGACTGTGTTTGCACATCTCACACTTTTCAAGTTTCTTAGTTACTGCACAAAATACTTTGAGAAACGTGAGTTCAGCTTGTGCTAGAATTAACACTGTGGTCTGAACTAACCATTACATCCTTGAATACAAGGCAGTTTGTGGCAGGCTGTAATTCTGGCTGCAGTCAGAGAATTTCTCATGACTTTTAAGCAAGTAGGTGTGACATCAATTGATCTTTGCCTATAGGAGAACTAGAGAAAAAAAGTAACAAAAGAGGCTCACAGTCAATCAAACCTATTCTAATGAGAGCTGTTTTGAAGGTATAAAGCTCTTTTCTAACTGACAACAACCTGCTCCCTGTTCTGAAAACAGGAGCTCCATTTTGCACACCAGAGGTTCTCTACCTGCTATGTGCTGTGTCTGCACTTTGCCAGTGACAACGTGAGGCTGAAATGAGCTGCAACGCAACAGCTTGAATCTCTGGATTCACAGCTTGGAGAAACACAGGTAATCAGATGTTCTAAAATGGCTTGAAATATGATCTCCTACCCATTCAGGCAGTACAGTAAAACCCAGGAAAAGTCAAATAGAGTATCAGTTAAAATTTGAGTTAAACTACTTTTCTTCATTTCAACTTGCCTTTCTTCTCTTCACAACACTCATTTTGAGATAATTTCCAGCATCCTCATGAACTGCAAAAGTTATGAATGAGTATCTTATATCACATGAAAGGCAGAAACTGAATTTAACCTCTGAATCACACCACCGTATCTATGGATTCTTTTCCTTCAGTAATAATGCAAGTTTGTCCTCCTTCTAAAAGGGATTTTTCCACCCTCTGAAGGTCACATGCATACAAGAAAAGTGCACCAGACCAGGTAAGCAGAACTTGAGCCAATGCATATAAATTACAAAAGGTATGTCAAGTTATAGTAAAACAGTTTTGTTATCTTCATACCCTGAAAATAGTTTCTTCCTCTCTCAATTACAGAGGAACAATCAGTTTCTTAATAGGTAAAAACACTTTGAAGTTAAAGCACAAGATAAACCATACAGCAGATTTAGTGCAGTGAGTCTGACTGAATATATGCTTTAATCTCTCAGAGAATGGAAACATAGAATATTGTAACATGAATGGAGACCAAAGTCTGTGCCTAGTCCATGCCTGGAATATTTTTAGAGCTAACAGGTTTACTTTATTCTTCCACATATTTGTGCAAGTTTCCTGAAATGATTGGTATTACAATTGCATCTTTTGGTAGTTTATTCCAAACGCTGACTACCATTGTCTGTGTATGTAAAATCATACTTTGTTAAAATTATTTATACCTGATACATCCTACCATGAACTCTCTGGCACTAGGACTACAATAGTTTCATACATTACATTGATCACAATAAAGCATGAGGCTGCACAGAGGGTGTTTGGAAGAGCAGTTCCATATGCACTAATTGTTTGCTTCCAAGTCTTCAAGAATAAGGTGTTAAATCTATATTAACCTATTAAACAAATACCTTGAGTTTACAAAATCTTCCTCATCTTCATTGATTCAAGCTGGCAGACTGTACAACGGGACAAGAGTAAGACACATGGTTTGGGAAAAGCATTTAGCTAGTACATCTCATAAGGTGCAGGGAGAGGTGGCCAAGACCCATAACTGTGTATGGCTTTGTAGGATGTAAAGAAGTAGATGAAACTAGTAACCAGACAGGTCGCTGTGGCTTTGCATGAAATTCTGCCGTAGAGAGATATGAAAAGTGATGCTGAGACCGTACACTCTGAGGTTGCTGGGAATGTATTTTTCTCAAGAATATGCAGTGGCTTAATTTACTCAGAAATTTATGCAGAAAGATGAGAGCCAAGAAGAGAGAGCCGCTACCCTCTAAACATTCTTATAAAGAAAAACTTATTTGATCTCTTTTTAGGTCAAAAATTCTTGAAAGGAAATCTGTAATGTCAGCTTTGACCATAAATAGCCCCCTTCTTATCCCAATATTTTATGACAGCTAGCATTCACCAACTCTGCCAATGAAAACCTGATGACAGTCGTGAAGCCAACATATAAACATTGATAAAAAATATGCTGTCAGAAAAGTATATCCTTGGAAAACACCTCAAAATCACGTCTGTGAGATATGGGCATTGCAATGTCAGTGGGGCACTGGGATGAAGTTAAAACAGGTCTCATGACACACTGAGCAACCAGGGTCCTTACTGCCCTCCAGATGGAGCAAAGCGGGACTGCACTCTGAGCAGGGATGGATCCAGATCGCAATTCTGAGATTGCAAATGACCATGGCTCTCAGCAAAGTTTGGACCTTCATTATCAAAGCCCAAACTGAGTTCCAGGAGTATCTGTAACAGAAGATGCTTATTTAGCTTCAAAGCAGAACGGAAAAGCACCTATCTGCATAGTTACCACAATTCTAGTGAGGGAAATACTACTCACAGATTTTTTATTAGGTATTGATCTGACTGAAAGTTTCAGTGTTGTAAGCTGGAATTTAATTTTCTGTTTGAACTCTACAATTCATTCACACAATGATAAACATAATTTAACTGGAACTAGAATTACCAGCTTCTGGTATCCTGCATACTCCCATAAATAGGTCCATTGGTTTCACATAAAATCAACAGTAATCAAGCATGTAAATGACAAAAGGATCAAGCTTTTGTTTTCAGTCTTTTCAAAGTAAAAAAAGTCAATGGTAAGTATCCAAGTCTCATGTTTAGTTTCTTTAAAAAAAAATTATCCTGTAATTCTTCTGCAAAATTCTTAGGATATAATAGTACACGTATATCTGGCTAATGCCTAGACTTTGAACATGTACATTAGTTGGACTAATTAGGCAAGTTTATGAAAGAATTCTTTGTTGTGCACATTGGATAATATGATTCTGAGCTGTATTTACTCTCGTTACCACTGGGCTGGATAAGTGACGTACTTCTTGCAGCTGTAAAAGGTTTTCTTTATATCAGTTTTGGAGCAAATTTATGGTGAACACTAAAATCTGTTATTACTCTTGTATTTATGATAGGCTGAATAACAAACTTACTGATTTCATTTATTGGAAGCATTTTCCTACCTGTAACTTTTATTCAAAATGTTTTATTTGCAACCTGAAAGGATACCCTGGCACCCGAGAGGTGTATCTGAAGATCCTGCTATCACAGCATGTCATACAGTTCTCTGGTAGAGTTTGCTAAAGATGATGGCTGTGATCAAATACAACCCGCTTGGCAAAGGGCAGATGGCAAACAATTGCATTTGACCTTTGTCAAAGAATGCTCATTCACAACTGTCTCTCATCACGTCCTCCTACATCTTTCCTGAGGGACCAAAGAAACCACTGGCATGTTCTGTGCAACTGCAAACTGCTGCCCTGCGTGCTAACGTGGTGTGCTTGCGCTGTCAGTCCAAGTCCTGACAGCCACTCTTCCCTGACAAAACTTGTCATAATAACCGTGTGCCACACTTCCCACTTTACCCAAACTCTCTGCACCAGAGCCTTTTCAACATTATTTGTAACAGTGACATACAAGTGCTACTAAAGAACAGGTTGGAAAAATGGCACTTAATTTAAAAACGTAAGATTTATAACAAGATTTTCTCTGTTACTCAAAGTTGCACTCAAATCGGAACATTTGGTGCAAACTGGACTTGTGAGTAACTCAAGATTTTGAGTTTGGTTTTCTGCTTGTTTGTTCATTTGGTTTTATTTCCAGCACCCAGTGAGTACCTTTAAACCTCAGCACATAGTTTATGGTTGTCTGTTCTACCAACAAACATACAACAAACTGGAAAGTCAAGGAACTGAAACAGCCTCTTAATATTTACCTTAATCGATTATTTTTTCTTATAATAAGTAAATACACTGTGAGTTCATGAGTTTGTAAATATGAGTGTCTCATGTAACAGCATATGAATAGTACAAGTGTGTTAAGAGCACACATGGCCATATTGTCATTTACATCACTGCCTTTTGCTTGGTTATGGTGGCATGGCCATAAATGTAATTATTTCCTCTTTTTAAGCACCTTTTAAAAAGTTGAGTGAGCCTGGCTGGAATGCAAATACTATTTTTCTCTATACTATTTTGTATCACTAGAGAAATATAATTTTGAAATATATTAGGACCAAGGCTGGAATACAGCAACCACAATTGCATACATTACACAAAAGGCAAAGGCAATTTTCGTTCCCTTTCCTCCAGCCCAGTACATAAAACAGCAGTGTCCTGAGACCAAAAGAGAAATTGAAAGAAATTGTTTGAAAGAAGCCTTTTTTTATGTGAAATGAACAACCCAAGAGCATCACGTGCAATATTTAAACACACAGGAGAAAATCTCTTTGACATTTAATAGGAAAAATGAAGTTGGGAGACCAACTAGCTCATGCCCGCAGGCAGCCTTCTGGCAGCTGCTCTGTGGAAAACTCATGGCCAGCATAGCCTGCGGGTATGATACCAAAGCTGGACATTTGCCTTTGGGAGCTGCAGGACACGGTATACACTGTGCTCACAGAAAGGTGGTTGTGACTGAATCAGCTGCCACCAGTGAGGTGAGTTCTGGTAAACTGACCTCAGGCAGTACCTACCTAAATACCCAGTCCTACACACTCATAAGCAAGCTCAGGTTACAGGGCATTCCTACTGACTGCACCCGCTTTACCGTGTAAGTATGCCTTCTCAGGACCAAATTCTAAAGGTAAGCTCATGGTAAAGAACACAAGACACATGATAAGGCAGTATAGGAGCTTTTCCTTCTACTACCACAGACTCCAGCAACCAGAGACTAACAGCTATTTGTGTGTAATTAGTACCTTCTCATCGCATCACTAAAGCCACTGCCAGTCTCAGCTCAGACTTTCAAGTCTTTGCTTCTTATGAAGAGCATGCTTCTATAGCAGCACATTACCTCCCCCTGAACTCGCTCCTTGATTAATCTTGCATTTCCAGGGTTCGGCCTCACGGCTTTTCGCTGACTCCAGGTAAACCCCAGCTTGCCAATTGGAATTCTTCCCTTTTGTGCATGTTTTATAGCCTCACTCGTTCCACGAGGTAAATAAGGACTATTCCCAAATGAATGGACAGTGGCTATATGGAAAAAAAGAGCATCCTGTAATGTAATGCTGGACTTGCAGCAATGATGAGCTTTTAAAACTTAAGTGGAAATGAATTATCTACATAATGTCATACAGAAGCAGAGTAGTCTGCTCCACAAGGTAGTGAGTATTTTATAGCCTGTTGTTCTAAAGCTAGGGTTAATTTCAGGAGTTATTGGGACTCCTCACATGCTAAAGTACTTCGTTGAACTGTGACAAGATGAAAGGAGGTGAAAGTAATGAGCAGCTTGAGGGTGTATATTTGTTTTAGTCAGAGGAGTTTTATCATTGACTTCAATCGTGTCAGGCCCATATACCCAAAATTAAACAGTGACTTAGGTATTTGCATACATTATAGGCTAATACGCCAGTTTAAAAGTATAATTGTTCCTAAGAAACATAGACAGTACCACAGCACCACCAGACTAATTGGTACAACTTTAGCAGATTATGATGTTTCCTTTATCATTTTACATTTGTTTCTGCTTCAGCAGAGATCTGCATGCCTTACACTGTCTGATAAGCTTAATTTTAGGTATATTGTTTTCAGCTGTAACAACAGCAGAACTGACAAGCAGTAAACTGAAGACAGGCTTTTTCTCCTCTTGTTTTTTCTGTTTTATTCATTCCTTTAATTTACTTATTTATACTTATTTTACAGCTTTGTTCAAATTTGTATCTGTGGCAAGTTTACAGCACACTGTGCTTAACTCTGTAAAGCCAGGCTGTTCTCTCATACGTAGTAAAGCTTTCCACATTAAGCATGTTGTGTTTTATTTCACTGTTTGGAGGACCTTTTATGAAATCAGCAGCTAGACGGAAGGAAATCATTTGCATACTTGGCTCCATACACCTGGAATTCCTTAATTTTAGGGATTAACAAAATGAGTCTAGTAAAAAGCATAGGGCCTTGTTAATCAGCTCTGTAAACTCCCTTCATTAGCTGTTACTTGCTGCCAACATGAGTGCACATTTCAGGAAATTTACATTGTGCAGGTCAGTTATTACTATTTTATGAACTGATTTCTAATTTTATGTGACACAGTTTGTGTTTTTAGTGTTCCTAAAAGTTAAATAACTTTTTTTAAGTCTTGGAAAGTGTGTGCCCTTGTGCAGCCTCATTCATGACACTTTCCATACATTAGCTCTATAATAACATTGGTTGACTCAATCTGACAATACAATATAGTGCCATTAATATAAACATACACATTGTATTAAAGTTGATGTAGAAAACTTTCCTTCTGACTATAAAATATTGGTTATAAACACCTGAAGTTTCATCATTTTTTGTTCATTTTTTTAAACCAAAGCAGGAAAATATTTCTAAACTTATTATGAAATCCAGTAATCATAATCACTTTCTCTCACTATATCCTGAGTATAGCTCAGGTTTTCATTATAGTTCTTGAGTGCAGAGTTTCCCTTGATTACTGCTTATTTTTCATACTTTGAAAACATGAGCTGAATCTATTGAAGCATTTGGAGACATTTTCCTCACTGATTTCAACTGGCTTCCATCTGCCCTTTGATTTGAAGGAAAATCTAGGCACCTGCTAATTTATTTACTAATAAAACCAAGAGAATCTTAAATATATTGATGCTATGTAGCAATCGAATTCCTCCTTTCTCCTCTCAATTTTTCTTCCTCAAAAATAAGATTTCGGGGTTTTTTACCAGTTGAATTTGATGCCTGCCCTTCAAGATTTGAAACGTCCTGTTCCAGCCATGTAGGAGCTATAAAATAACAAGTTTTTAGATATATTCACTTCTTCCTGCCTGCTGGATTATATTTTGACTTTGAACATTCACTACATCTGTCATGCTGGCTTCACAGATTTGATTTTACTTCAAGCTAATACTCTTTCATTTTACAGCAAAGCAAGTTTAACCAGTGAGAGCAAACTGCCCCATGTCTCTTGTGCAAAACAGTGGTGCCCAAGGGCCCAAGCTACCACATTGCAGAGGAACAAATCCTGGAGACTGAACAAAGGGAAAATGTGATTTGTACTAGGATGCACTCATCTCCCCAGTATCCTCCTACCATCTTACCATTATTTTAACATTCTATTTTATCAAGCACAAAAAGTAGCTGAAATAGATTAAAGTTGAACAGAATTAGTAACTGTAATTAGTAAATGTTGCTAGAACACAAAAAGAAAAGAAAAAACACCTTTAAATGCCTAAAGTCCCATCAGTAGTAAGATTCCAATGCATATTTGGAGAGCAAACTCAGGGACTAACTTCTTCAAATGAATTATTCCTTGTGAATATTCAGTTCACTCTAACGCTGTTACCTGTCACAGAGGTGTCATGACAATTAATACGTACAAAGCAATTCAAGAGATGGAATGTGTAATGAAAATACTAAATATTGTTATTATATTCAATTTTATTTTTTTTTTCAGAAGTTCAGGTTCATGGAAATTTAACATTGGCTTTGAGACTTGTGAGACAATATTGAGTTCATGGGCCTTCTGGAGAAATAAGCTACTTTCTTGTGGACTTAAGTCAAAGTGATGTGCTAGGTGCATGATAACAAGGTTCTTTCAAATGCTTATTTACTAGGTGGCTGTATTATAACAGTTTAATGATAATTTTCTCTTTTCCCTACAACTCCTTTCATGTTAGTTTAGGTTTATTTAATCTCCTTCAGGTACTTGCACTTTATACTTCCCTATTTGCTCATTATGAAGAAGGTAACTCAAAACTCTCAAAAAGTGTTAGGGAAAAATACTGTGAGTTTCTTGCAATTTTGGGGCGATTCAAGGAGAGCACAATGACTTCTCCAGCAGTAATGCCATTTATTTGAGGATGTTTGTCTCTCTTGAGAATAAATATGAGTAATTTTTTGAACAAATTTGTTTGAACATTCTTTTTCTGTTTTTCAAGAGGATGTAATCTTTCCTCAGAAACTAGAGAGACGCTTTCGCAACTCCATATTTCGTACTAAGAACTAACACCACATAACATTTCAACAGCTGCAGCTTTGACAAACTATGCGACTATGCTCACTTTTTACATGTACATATACGCATACACATATAGAGATGTACATATATATTTCAAAATCAGAATAAAATTACTAAGCACCAAGGAAATCTGGGTACATACAAACACATAAAGAAATCAGAAAACTTTGCCACCTCAGATAAAATGTATTGGACTTTCAGAAATCAATGAGATACTAACTCAGGTTGTGTGAATTAAATTCCTTGGTACTTGAACTAGAGTACACACTATGGAGAAGAAACAGCTCTTAGAAATCCCTCGCAACTGAAGACACTGTATAGTAGCTGACCCAGCCAAACGGCTCCAAAACTAGTATCTTTTTTTTTTAATTTAAAATGTAACAAAATTAATGTGTTTAGTATTTTAAGCTACTCAGTGGGATGAATAAACTGCTTTATGTTGCCACAAAGCAGACTGAATAGTGACTCTACATCTGGCCTGATGTTGAGAGGATAGTAATTTTTTAAATGATGATAGTATCTCTGCAGAGCTGAAATAAGAAGCCTGAACTTTTCATCACATGTCCTTGTTTTAAGCTGGTGGCCAATAATAACAACCAGGAGAAGAACATTATTACTTAGGAAAGATCTGTTTCACATTCTTTCCTTCATATATTCACACTTTTCTCCTCTAGAGAATTGCAGAGATATCCAAACTGCCAAGAGGTCAAGAGAGGATATAGAAATGGACAGTCTATTTTCAACTCTTTGTCACTCTAACAGTGTGTGGAAAGGGCTACAAGAAATGACAGCGGGACACAAACCCTCATTTCACTTCACACAGACTCTGATCACACACTATCCACCCATTTCCATTTTTCCAAATATTTTGTTACAAATAACAAGGCTTAGAGGTAACTCTGGGAAAAGCTGAGGCATTTTCTAAAGGGTCTTAAGATGCTCTCCTACTTTGCACATCTCTTAACCACCCTTATTGCAAAAAGATACTTCATACTTCCCTTCCGTGTAGATGTTATACATCTTGTCGAATCCCAACTTCACCCCTAGCTTCCCTCGAAGACAAGGAAAAAAATTAAGGAAGGAAAGGAAGGAAGGAAAACAGCTCCCACGCTGACATTCACAGCCACAGGGGCATTAGCTGAAGCACGTTGCTGCGAGTCAGCTTGCTGCTGCTGCAGCTTTGTCTGGTGTCACTGGGTTGCTGTCCAGCTAAAAAAAATGCTGCCTAGAGAAGAGCATATTGCCAATGCTGGCTGCCAACCTTAGAACTAGTGATAATCCAAACAGCACAAAGTGCCCATTATCAGTTCCTTCTCTGAACAGCCCATTAAAAACAGCTGTGCAGATAAAAGAACTGGAGAACTTTGTAGCAGAAATTAAGCAGAGAGAGAATGTGGTGATTGGAGCCAGCCACTGCCATTTAAATTCTGTGAAAGAAGAGAAAATAAAAAAGAAAAAAAAAAAGAAAAAAGAAAAAGAGAATTGAAAAAAAAAAGGATAAGACTCCAAGTTATGAATGGGAAAGGAAAGTTGTATGCCTGCCTAAAGCACTGAAACCCATTGTGGAAGAGGATTTCCGAAGACAGGAGGTCTTCATTAAGACTTAGGGGCTAATCCTAGCGTGTCTCATTGCTGTGAGCAGGCAACGCAGATGCCAACACCTGAAGGACAGCATACAAATACAGATATTACCAGCTCTCCACACACAAACACATTCCCACAAAGGCACCCATGCAGAGTGTTCCCAGAGTAACTGTCACTGCTCCATCACAGCAGAGCCACCAGGCAACAAACTAAAATCCTTTCTGTAACAGGAGAACGGAAAGTTACACAAAACTTCGGGCACTCTGTTTATCAAGCTGCGATGCGAGGAAATACTAGCGACTAGGCACTTCGGAGCCCCTGGGTCGTTTTATGTCTCAGTCCAGCCATAAACAAACATTGTTCGCTCTGTGTGAGCCTCAGTTTTGCAGACAAAAGAGCTCTCCGTCCTCCTTCTGTTACCGAAAGTGCATTCAAACAATTTCAAAAGAATTTACGAGAGTTGCTCTGCTAGACGGCGTCCTCTAGCACAGCCTGTCGGAGAGATGCAGAGGCATCCAGCCTCATATCTCACCCACTCATGCAGCCTCTCACGGCTCTTACTCAAAGTCCAAATCATCACTTTTCCTAACAGATTTCTTTTGTCTGGACACTGCAGAGATGAAGGGCAGCTGTCACTGGGGCCTGACCTCCCCAGTTAAATACAGGATGTTGGGGAAGAGGGCTGCTGCTGAAGAGAACTTAATTTTGAGGATATACTGCTGGTGTCAAGAGTCTGTGGTCTCATTTTAAAGACAATGGACCTTTTGGACTCCATACCCACTCCATCTGTACGAGTACTCATTGCTGGTATATATAATAGAAGCAAAGAGATATTTTGTGGTATTATTTCTTCTAAATTTTAGAAATCAAGTTTTCTGGTTTTTTTCTGAAGAATAGGCAATGTTTTTGAAGTGAAAAAGACATTTTTTGTCCTACCAATAAAATTTTAAAAAAGTTTTTGACAGTTCTGACTGCCCCCCTTTCAAGTATGTGTAGATTTGCTCACAATTCCTTAGGTGTGTATGACCAACCTGTTTTATTTCAATACTGTATGCAACTTTATGGAAAAAAAAGTCCATGAAAAGAATGTTGATCCTTGCAAATATTGTTGCAGTACCACTTAACATTAGTGGTTAGAAAGTTAGAAATCACTTTACCAGCTACTCTAGACAACTGCAGAGATTTTTCATGCTAATATAATATTGGAATTTACGCAAATTCTTGGAAAGCCTGTCCATTTCTGGACCACGTGGCTGAACTTGAAGAGAGCTGTCATGAGGTGGCTCACACGAGACCTTACAATTATTTTTTTGCAGAAGAGCAAGTTACCGCTTTGCCCACTGAGTCCAAACTGAATGTAAAGCTCCTCTTTGATTTAGCTTCCCAACAAAAACAAAATGAAATGAAGAGAATTCGAAGGAAAAAGAAGGAAGAAGTGAATAATAATAATCAAATCCAGCTGTTTCAGAGGGAAGACAGCAGAGAATGAATCTAGACCACAGCTCTTCCTACCAACATAACTTGGTGTGTAAGTATTTTGAGTGTTAGGATGCCCTGGTGATCTGTGGTAATTGTATGCACAGACAAAACAGCATTTTTTTTCTTCTTACATCACGCTTCTCCATTTTAACCAGATCTAAAACATGCACCATCAGGAACTATTGCTTTATCCATTTTTCAAAGAGCTAATAGATACTAATCATTGACCTCAGACTTGTCATACATCACTAGAAGGATGTTCTCCATAAACAACACTCTGCAGGTCATGTCAATGTCCACTTCCACCTCCTTTGATTTCTGCCCATCTGCAGCTTGCAGGCCAAATAAATCTCATTAAACAGCATGTGCACAACTCTCTTAAACATTCCAGAGAACAAAGACAAAAGGAACAGCAATGGCCACAGTTATAGAAAGCTGCAGCAGTAGCAAAAAAGAGTCTACAGGTAGCTTGAGTTTCATAAGTACTGAAAACATAATCTGTCACCAAGCAGTGTGCACACTCCATATGTCTACAGCTGGGGCACAGTCACAGGCAGTTTCTGTATCAATCTGTGACTCGGTGATGCAGGATGGTCTCTTCCATCCATCTTTCCCTTTGAATGCCCCCTCTCCCACCCTCAGTTGCATGTTCGTGCCTTTTCTCTCCTGCTGGCCTGTCTTAATGCCCTTCTGAACAGATTCTACTGATAAACTTCCGAAAATAAACTTTACAGGAAAAGAAAGAATAGTTTTATGCTCAGGCAGACAAGCCAGCCCAGCAAAGCCAGCAGAGTGAGAACCAGGAAAGCAGGGAACTGTAATACTGGGAGAAGGGAGACGGATGGAGGTGAAAGCTGGACCACTCTCTTTGGCAGCAACCACTTGTATTGCCTGTATATGCAGCAATATTTCTCTTACAACCTGGTCACATAGTTAATTTTTATGCCTGGAAAAGACAAAGAAGGGACAGATTCATGCTTTTGAAGAGACTGAGAGACCCCCACAGGATCCACCAAAATCCACAGCAACCTCAAAATCCACAGTTGTTATCAATGACTGAGCCTTCACTTCTGAAGAAGTTCAAGATTTCAGTAGGCAGAAGGGATGGATGCTGACTTTTTCAAAGAGGAATAATCCTCTGTTTTCTTTTTTCTTTCCATTCCTCACAAAAAAAGGCTCTGAAGACAATCTCGTTTCTGAAGACCATCTTCTCCAGCTATTTCCTAAGACTTACTTTTTGCTATAAAACATAACAAGGTGTCAGTGAATACACACTGTCTTACTAGGGATGCGCTTGACCCAAAGAGAGGTAAAGAAATAGAGACCCAATAGCAATTGCTGCTTTGCAATTTTAAACTTGCAGAACTGATTGGTTTTTAAATTTTAAAGCTATTTGATTAGTTACTGCAATTCCCCGAATTTTGCATGATTCTACCACCAAAGCTTGCATCCTTCTAAAACTTCTGTTTTATTCTGATTTAATGACATTGGAAAATTGCCACATGCAATGTTATTCCAATGATTAATCATATTTCCTCTGATTTTAACTAGTGTCAACTCCTAGCGGTTTCAGCTTATTACCCCTTCTTTCTACTAAAGGAGCCTTCTGAATGTGAAATTTTCTCCCTAGGAAGATAATTATACACTCTGATCAAGTTAACCTTTCCTTCAATAAGCAGAATAGATTTCTTCTTTCAGGTAACACTGGTTTCCTAGATCATTCTTCTGACTGCAGTCATTCCTTTCTTGCCCTCAGCTTGTATAAAATTACAGCTACACAGTCCTTAGAAAGCTTTTTAAAAAAAGTTTAAAAAGTTCTCCTGTACATGATTTCCAATAGCTCTTCATTTGCATTAATCTAAAAAAAAATAATCTTGGAGTTCAGCTATTCCATCACAATGCTTAAGAGAATTAAAAGGAAAGCTATTAGTCTGCTTTAGCACACTTTGATGAATGTCCCAGAACCAACAGCTTGTTTCCAAAATTAAACTTCCCAGCATAAGTGGCAGGAGTTCCTGCTTTCATGCTGCTGCGCTACTGACCAGTCCTCTTCAGGAATCGCAGCTGGACAAACTTTGCTCACAAGTTTTAATTCTGTCAATGCTACAAATTACTAAGGCTGTTTACTTTCAGATGTAAAATTGATTGAAAATATTTTTTTTTATTTCTTTTCCCTTCCTTTTGATGACTTATGGAGAAGCCATCTAATAAAATGGAATTTAATTAATGGTTAACAGCTCTCAAAACTAGACTGCATTAGTGCGAGATGCTGTAAGGAATAATCTGAACTGAATGCAAGAATTATATCAAGAAGAGATTCAATCTGGCAGCAGTTGCATCCGTCCATGTTCATTGTAAAGGGCTGGGAATAGTAACATTTATATACCAGACTAGTTAATATCCAGTACTACGTTAATTTCCAAGCAAAAAAAAATAAAATTATGCACAACACTATGAAACAGAAAGAAAAGATACTTGTTCATTTAAAAAAAATAAAAAAATAAAACCAAAACCAAAACCAACTCACAACAAAAACCCTATCCTTGTTTATTTTTTATGGAAGAATAAAGTTGCTTTTGCTTTTAAAGCTACGACCGTATGCCAGGCCTTTAGGGCACAGTGCGAGTAAAGGCTCACATTGTCTGGTTTTCCTCCGTTCCAACCTCACTCTGAAAGATGCAGTCAAGACCTCCCTCCCGTTCCTCTCTGTCTATTGTATATAACCTGCACTTCTCAGTTCTGCATGAGCAAAAGAATTGTTTAAAACATATATACCACCCATTCTGGATAGTCCTTTTCACCGTCCTCTTTCCTTGCCATAGCAGTTTCAGGCATGAGAGAAAAGCACTATAAGGTGCTCTGTGTAGACTGTACGATCCATTTAGTTAATTGATTTATTCCTGTCCTCATGAACAGCTGTCACGATGGGATATGTTAACATGGTTTACACTTCTCGGATTTAAACAAACCAAGCCAGTACATCACCACTGCTACAGTAACGTCCAAAGCCCCAGAAGCAGACACAGTCTGAAAGCCTGAAGCTCAAGGCTCCACCGTCAAGCAGTCAAACCTCTTAGGTGAGCAGCAAAAGCAGCGGTGTGGTCAAAATGTCGACTTTCAACCACCTACACACACTGAACTTTGAAAACATGTGGCAAAACTTTTTTTCTTTTTTTTTTTTTCCCTAACCACTTGCAAACAGGGGGAGAACAGGGGAAGGCATCACTGGACACACCACAACCCAGGAGCTGTCAGATCCTGGCAGTGTCGCCCCGAGCTCCGGCTGAGGAGGACAGCCACATCCTGCCTTGGGCAGAGCTTCGTAGCATCGCTGACATTTCAGTCCCTCCCAGTTCAGGGAGCACCTACAGGTTCCCAATGCTCTAGGTCAATATTACACAATCGTGCAATTCGTAAATATATTCTTCAAAGCTAACTCTGGGGGTATTTGAGCTAACATCCTCTTACTGTATCGGTATTAGCAAGGACAGAAAATAGTGCCAGATAAACACTCCAGGTAGACTTTGTCACGTTGCTGATGTTTGGTTCGACAATCAACCTTCTGTTTGGTGATGGGGCTGTCTTTGAAGGTTGCTCTTAATCTTTGAGAATGCTAATTGTCAAGTCAACATTTACAGAGGAAGTTGTAAAATGAGAGGTTATTATCTACTGTCCTTGCTCTTCTAATAGAAAAAGGCCACAAAGAACAGTTTTCTATTGAATCTTCATACATCTTTGTGGATGGTGGCAGGTACAAAAAAGATTAAGAAGCTAGTCCAAAAAAAAGCATAGGATGGACAAGCACAACAGAAGCTCCACAGCCTGCACTTCATCAAGCTGGAAAGATAGCCACTCTTGACCTCAAATGATGGAGAATCAGCATTTGAAAACACCACTTTAAATTTTCTAGTGGTTAATTAATCTTAATGTTAGTTCTGTATACTATTTTTGATGCAAGTTTCTTTAACTCTCAAACTTCTTTATGAACTGTCACTTGGGTAAAGGATTTTTTTATCTCTTGTTTCCTTGTCCCTCCTGTGATTAAATAGCCCATTTTAGCACTCTTTTAGGGGAATTAAATACACTGAATTCCTTAAGTCTCACTATGGATTTGTTGTCAAGATTTTGAACTAATTATTATTGCTTTTTCTGAGTCTGGTCTTCTTTTCAATAGGAAAAAAAAAACCAACAACAAAGATTAAATAAATGCTTTAATAATACTTCCTATACAGGCAATAGTATTTCTTTCTTATACACTAAGAATTGGTTTCATTTCCATGCCCTTCTGGAAGTTTGTGTCATTCTTTTCCAAGACCCTGTTAAAGAGCCCAGCAAATATTTATTTTCAATCTGTGATTTCTGCATCTAGGAAGGGGTAACTGCAACGCTGAGTCTTGCAGAGCTGTGGTGCCAGTGGAGCAGTTGGCACAGCAGCTATAGCCAAGACAGCTCCAGCTCCTGTACACAGCCCAGCTCACACAGAGTTTCAGCTCACAGTTACTGACAATAATTTCCTTACCATTTGTTGGCATTAAGATGTACAATGTATTTGAATCATAATCTGGCTAGGTGTAATCAACTGTGTAAATGCAGAAACTCTAATCTGAGCATTTGAATGGGACTCAACCCATGCCAAAACTGAATTTAGGTAAGCAGACTCCAAAGTTTGTGTGATGAAACTAATCCTTACTTCAGCAATCAGAAACTCATCACAAGCAGAACCTGCAGGTAGATGGTTTAGAGGATAGCTTTTATCCAATATACGCCTCAGTACCTGACGTGGTGATTGTGGGTGTGGTTATAATAACGATCCAGGAAAAGTCCAACGGCACAGATAAACATTGACCAAAGAAAGAAAATGTCAAAATTTAGGAGGGTAAAGCGCAAAGTAGAAAGTTCAAGTATTGAGGACAGAAATATAATGGCAGAAAGAAAACCAGGAAGATATCACTGGGAATTTAGCAGAGAAGAAGCCACTCAATTTTCTCTAAACTTGCACTCCAGTGACAGCAATTGACACTAAAATGGGCAGGCAAGCACTCTCCTCCAAAGCAGCCACTTCTCTGGGAGAAATTGGAGAGCTTTGCCATCAGGACTGAAAGTGTGATTTCTTATTTTGTCTTTTCATAGCAAAGGTAGAATTTTAATCACAGTCATACTAATTTATCGAGTTTGCAGAAGACAGAGGCAGCCCTAGTGTCACTAACTTTTATTTACATAAGGCACTAATTCAAACAAGTCTCATGTTTTCAGTACATTTTCTCCATACCACAGCTTTCCCCGCTCTTAAATTTCTTTAGTGCTTTAGTTGAGCTGTAAATGCGGTGAGGTTAGGTGTGCTACGTCCACTCCTGGTTTTCCATTGTCCTTACAGCACGGGTCCCATTTGTTTAGCTGTGTTTTGATCTCCTAATTCACACCCCAGTGTGCAATGTCCTGCCACCAAAAAATTCCTATCTTCTTCTCCCTGGCTCCTAAGAGGTGCCAAAGCAAACAGTTTGCAATCACACCACAGACTTGTGTTAATGTTTCAGGAAAAGAGATCCAGCACTTCCTGCAGGCTGTTTCGAAGGTGCTGGTGCAAACATGAGGATGCTAAAAGGATGCAGGATGTGTACGTACCGACTTTCTGGAGGCAAGGAGCTCACAGAGGTTGAAAAAAGGACTACAGAGTGAAAACCAGTGGATTCACCTATTAAAATGTGTCACCAATCACATATCAGAAGCATTACTATAACTGCACATATTTTATTCTTAACAGTATTTTTAACTTACATTAAGGGTATACATTAAGGATTAAGGATCTACTCACAAACAAAATAGACAGCAAAGCTCCTAGTGAGTTCAGTGGTCTGAGACTGACCCCCATAACAAGGGGTTTTTTTTAGACAAAACACAGGAAACTGCATGAATCCTCCCAAATTCTGTCTGTGTTATACGTGCCGTATATTCTCTTCACATTGCAGGTCCTAATTAGGGGCGTATGATACTAAATGTATTCAGGAATCACATTCTCAAAGTGAAGAAATGCTTAATAGTTTAAGCATAGGATTTCTTAACAGATTCCTTAATTTCACCTCTTTGAATTTTCCAGTGAATTTTGTCAGATTATAAATTTACACTGGAGCATGTCAATAAGGGGAAAAAAAGGAAATAGAAAACTCCCAGACCTTAAAGGCATTTTACCGCAGAGACACTGAAAAATAAAGACCATTAGCAAAAAAGTATAATTAAATTAAAATGCCAGCTTGCCAAAGAAGCTCAGTAAATGGGAAATATATCAAACTGTGATAATACAAATGGGCTCTTGCTCAAGGTGTGAGAAAGTCGATGGAATAAACTCTGATAATTTACTGACTTTTTATGTACGAGGTAGAGTAATGACTTAAAAGTAAATTGCACAATAACAAACACAACAATATATTATGCACCACGGTTGCTCTTCACATTAACATCAGTATTTTAGGTATTATACTGCAAGCAAACATTAAAAGTAAAAATTTGAGGGTTTTCACGACTGAGGTAATGAGGCCTGATGCTTACAAATAACGCTGAACCTTCTTGTAACTATGTAATTTACCATTTTGATATCTGCACTTTCCCAGAAATCATTTTGGCTCGTTTGTTTTGAACTTGTTTTAATTACTATTCACACCTTAGCCACAAGTAAGGGCTTTTGCTATCTAAAAACCAATCTTTTCATAGCACTACAGTCTTTTTAGAATATTCAAAATTACTTTTGGCATGTAAGTTCATTTTGCTAATTCCTCTTTTAGTGTGCAAATAACCTTTGAAAACCCGACTCTAGGTGTTTATGTGTCAGGACAATATCAGAAATTCCCCAGTTGCCAAGCCCATGTCAACGCTCGCAGCGGCGCGGCGGATGCTCGCGGCTCTGCTGCCCTCTGCTGCAAAACTCTCACAGGGGTTGGTATCCCTTCATGAAACTTTGAGAGATTATGTGCAGCAATACGCCCCTTTGGGGCCTGCTTGGCATTTTGAAGGGATCTCTCGCTAATGTTTTAAGTTAAGTAGCGGTATATGAAAGAGAAATAAGAAGATGTTCTTCTATTCATGGAAAATATTTACATTAAAACAAAATCCTCCTTTTGCCTTTGCTGTGACTGAAACACAAATATTGTGGTGTCATCCTTCATCGAAAGAGCCGGCAAAACCAAATCTGGCAATAAGCAGGTTTCTTTCTTTTAACATGCAAGACTAGAGTATATCATTTCATTGAGAAAAACTGAAATGAGTATTTTTCGGACCAACTGTCAGACTGCTTTCTATGGACACCTGCACCCGGGCCAATGTAAGAGCGAAGCAGTGGCAGCGTAGCCAGGGGCAGGCTGAAGCACTGAAGTGTGCTGCAGTCTGGACTCTGCCTCCCGGGGGTCCCCGCACACTTTGGGGTACTGGGGTCAGGGTCGCTGTGTCGACCTTGCTGGATTTCATTGGCTACCAAGCCAAGGAGTGTGGTAGAAATAAACCACCACAAATTATTTTTTAAAAGGAAGCATTGATAGCTTAAAAAGACATTTTTTTTCATAAACCTGCTGTGTATTTTAATCAATTTCATCTTCATTACATAGCATGCAATTAAGCGAGTTAAATCTTCTCACAGATAAACTTGCATTCAAAATGTTAAAAGAATCTAATTTGACCTTTAAAGGGCTAGAATTTAAGCAGTCAAAGGTTTGCTTTCCACAAGCAAGTATGCACTTTACACGTATTATCTACCTGATTTTTATCTTGCTAGACCATAACAGCTCCTAAAGAGCCATTATAGATTATTGTGTAAATCCTTCTTTGTTCATGGACTATTGACCCAACAGTGCATTATGTCCCTAAAGAAGTCTTGATAGTCCATCACGTTAATCCAGCTGCAAGGTTAGTGTATGAAGTAGGGAAAATCTTTACATAATTTTCAATGAAATTAAATAAGAATTTGCCTGCACGGATAATTATGCTCTATAGTGAAATAACTCAATATCCCAGCATGCAGAATATTAGACCATGTTATAGATTACACATCTTTGTGTCTCTTTATAAAATTAAGTTCTGGCTGTATAATTAGAATAGCTGGAAGCGGATAAAACTATCAGCTGTGCTTCAGAGCTGAGAACTACAGCGATTTTATTTTTAAGCAGATAACTTAAAAAAAATATGTTCCTTTCAGATATTATTAAGCAATTTGAACAGCATTTGAGATATAGAACACACATCGGGGGGGTGGACGACGACAGCAAAACAAACAAAAAACCAAACAGAAATAATACTTGTACTCCAACTCTCAGTTACTCACAGCTTATGTCTAAATGCAACACTGTCCTCTCATCAGAAATTGTGTGCTGTGCCATAACCTAAAATGCAGACCTTTTAACAACTGTTAGTTCTATGAACTGCAGGTAACAGTCAGTTACAGCAGTCGACACTTTTTGTCTCGTCACTCGAGACGGATGCTCTGCCGGGGGGGGCTGCAGAGGTGTGCAACGAGCCAGTCGACTCCCAGCAGCTGGGGCTGGGGCTGTGCCACACACCACCTGAAATCTCTCCTTTGCATTTAGAGCTCTGTTAAGGCAGCATTTCGAGTTTTAAGGTATACTTACTACAAAAATCAAGCTATTCAGTGATTTGTACTTCTCATATTTATACATGTGCTTATCATTCTCACTGAAACTAACATTTTGTAGCTTTAATTCAGAATCAGAATTGTTCAGAAATAAAGTAAAATCATTATCACAAGTGAGCTGAAATCATGCTCCTATGTAGTATTTTAATTCAGCGCTTTGTTACCCATTTCCCTGTCAAAATATGTTCAATTTAATGATTTTCAAATCACTTGCAGGAATGTATTTTTGTGCAACACAGACACCACAGAAATCCTGATTTGCTGAGTTCAAGTAGCACTTTGCTGTAGACAGTTACATCTGAGGTATAGCAAAATATCCAGATCAAAATACCCACCAGATTGAGGGACAATTCCTCTCAAACCTAGTTTTTCTAATAACACTGCCAAAGTGCTGCAGAAACAAGAGCTTCCTGGCAGTACATAACTAGATGCCTAATGGTTTTACAGTAACACTAGACAATAGTTCTACTAAACATATCCCTTGGGGTAAAACAGCAGTATTTAGCCATTGCTCAAGTAAATCCAAGGGTGCAAGAGAAGCGATTTTCACCCAGTAAGATTATGGTGATTACGAGGGTGCAGGAGAATGACAGAGCCACTGGCCTCAGAGGGAGACAAGGAAGAAGGGCTGACCCTATCCTTCCTCACCACATTTGTGGCATTACACTGACAGGACCCTGTTTCCTCAGGCAACAGTGTGCCCCTGCATCTCCCCATACTCCTATTACCTCCACCCCCCCATACTTCATATAACCCCCCATACACCGACCCCTCCAGACAGCACAATCCTAGAGCCACTTCTACACCTTTTCACCACAGGGACAGCTTTGTATTGCAGACTACACACTGCAATAATTGCAGATGAATCTCCAGGCACCGTGTTTCATGTCCCTTGGACCACTCACTTCACCAGCATTATGAGCAATAGGAAAGGCAATGAGCTCTGCTTGCAATACAGGAACTCCGTGGGCAGTAGGAAATCACAGAATGGTTTGGGTTGGAAGGGACCTCTGAGGGCCATCTAGTCCAACCCCCCGCAGTGAGCAGGGACACCTTTAGCTGGAAACATTCCCTTTAGCCTTACACAGGCAGTGTCTTTACATAAAACACAGGTATATTCTCCTTTCCTGCCTACAGAAGCAGACCATTAATATTTTACAGATTTCTCATCCTCTCCATTTGTGTAATTTATCAATGCCCAACAGGTCCTCTGCCAGCTATACATTAAAACTATTTTCAAAATATTTCATTGTCAGCCCATGGCACCTTCATTATTTATTAAGATAAGGGACATGATGAACAGGAACAGTAGGTAGCTTGTTTGCTCAAATGTACTTTATGAATCCTTTGAATACAAAGATCTGCTAGGAATGTATAGCCTGGAGGTATCAGAGTCATAGGTATGATTCATGCAAATAATAAAAATATTGTGTGTTTGATGTAGTATGAGCATCATCTGCCTGGAAAGTTCTGCTCTTGAATATATACAAGCAGGACCTTTGAACCCTGTGACTTTATTCCAGGTGTACATGAATATAAATCAGAGACTTAACTGTATTTAATGTAGAGTCTATATTATGGCCTTTTACAGCATGATGAGTGAACAGTACGAACAGGTGTAATGAATCCATAGTTCATTCTCTGTTCATTATTACTTTTTTAATGAGGAGTGGTAAAATTCCTCCTTATGCTCCCCAAAAGGATTCCTTTAATTTACCATTCTCTTCTACACAGTTTTTGTTAAATTACCTTTTTAAAAAAATACCAAACAAAACCAACAAAACACAACCACAAAAAACAAAACTGCAAGAATCATTGTTTGCTGCCAGATTACTTTCTCTCTTGTCAATTCAGTGAATTACAGCACTTTTTTTATGTCACCTAAAGACTCATGAAGTCCACAAATAAATTAAGAAATTAACGGATGAACCAGGCAAACTCCCAGCAGAATTTTGAAGCGCAGCTGGAAAGCAAGAGAAATTACTCAGATGACCCTCTCGCCTGTCTCGCTCCCACAGAATGACCAAAACCCCATTCAGCTCAGGGTAACAGGGAAAAGCAGCTTTTAGGATATGGATCTGGACCTGAACACCTAAGTTTGTAGAAATCTGCCATACCTCTCTCTTTTTCAAGTGTACTAGGATATTTGTGAGAATAGGAAGCACAAACCCAGGCAAAGCACCTGCAAGTACAGAAAGATCTGACACATTTCTGTCTCCTCAGCCTCAGCCCTACATGTCTCTCACCCAGCCCTGGAGTAGCAACCAACTGCACACATCTCACAGAGGGAAATGTCTTTGATCTCATACCAGATGGTGATATACTACCAAAAAAAACACCCAAAACACCATATTCCCCCAAGATTCATGCCTTCTGCAAGTTGGGATACCAGTGTAGATGCAGGCAACCAGATGGCCTCATTGGATGCCCTTTGCCCTTTCAAGGCAAGCTGTTGGGCAGGTTCTAAGCTCAACGACAACCCCAGGCACTCGGAAACTGCTCAGAAGCCCTTCCGCCCAGTCCTGAGCAGAGACTTGATCCAACACCAAAGTACAGAAGCTTTTGCATAGAATCCATAGAGATAAATATATTTAACTTGAACGACCCCCAGGGTGAGGACAGAGACAACCACTCTGCAGTTCCCCACATAACAGGGACCAGCAGTTTCTAACAACCCTACTGGAAAATCAGCACCATCATTTCCTACTCATAATTTTCTTCAACAGTTTTAATGTATTATTCTCTAATTAAATTTGCCCAGTTATGATTAAAACTATTTCCTATCTACAGATGACTTATGAACCGTCAGCAGACACTTTCTGCATATTTGATTCTTAAACTGTACAATCAATCATCTTGTATAATTTGTTTCCTGGTTGGATTAACTGATATTATAAATTATTCTACTTCCCCTCTAGATAAATATTGTTTTGTGGGGAAGCAACTTAACTAGAAATCCATATCTGGTAGAAGGAGGAAGGTTTTATTTACAATCAACCCATAATCAAAACTTTATCGATTTTTTTAAAATCAAAAACCTGATAAAATGGGCATTAACACAGCAGTGGTTTAGGTCATATTATGATTTATTAATGATTCCTGTCATTACGCACCAGCTCTAAGCAACTGTATGCATAGAAAATCACCTCTTTGATAAGTAAGGTAAGACTATCACATATACTTATTTTAATCAAGCCAGCTGGTATTTAATTTTGTATACATTTCAGTTATAAGAAATTTAATTTTCTCTCACAAAGATAATTTGAATAGTAAAATGTAATTGTATGTCCATTACATATGACATTCAATTCTATGTTTAATAGAGCTTGTCAAATTGAAAATTGCAGTTTAAGACATAATCCTTCATAGGGCCTGTCACATACACAAATATGCCACTTCATTTTTATTAAGTTACTCAATAATTTCTTAACAGACTGTTAAGGTCCAGGAAAGATCTCACAAAGTTACAGGAAAAAAGTTGACTCTGCATTGGTCAGAGCCTACATTCAGATGAGCTCACTTCAGCAGGGGTAAAAACAAATCTACAGCCTGCAACATTGTGATTTTGTGATCATGAATAATAAATTGTAAAAATATTTACCCTCAAATGTGTAAAAACATTATTTGCTCTTAAACCACATTCAGGCTTGCAACTTCAATAATCATAATGTATTTTTTCTTTAATTGCAACGATTACGATGAGCATAATGATACAAGAAAATTGTAACACTGTTCACGGATTTCAAAAATTATCCAACCGAAGGCATGATGGAATAAAAGACAACATTGCACATACAGAAGAGATGCAGTGAGGAACAGCTACGGGAACAGTTTTTTTTGAAGTAAGTTGAACAACTACTTCCTATCTAGGATTTTCTTATGTTGCTAGAAAATGATGCAGAAATTAGTTAAGATTTCAGTTCCATTTTCCTGCAGTGCTCAGCTAGATTTACCAGAAAGCAGTATGTATAGACTTTGGAAGTCAACAGATTTTGTCAGATATTTTCAGAAAATAACCTACTATAGTTAGGATGCAGTAGTGACTGCGTACATGAAGAATTTGGTGTGTTACCACCAAGTGCTCTTTTATCCATTTTTTGCTTTTGCTTGTTTGTTTCTTTTTATTCCCATATGCTTTTTTCTCTGAAATCCAGGTTTGCAGGTTTACAAATCACCACCCATTTGGATGGGTAAATGAAGACCGGCTTTTTGAGCCATGTTCCCAGCTGGCGTACATCAGAATGCCACCAGAATTAGAAGTACATTTACACTGTGCTGTAACACTCCAAACAATGTTTATTTAACCCAAAAACTTCCCAAAGACATATGTTTCCATGAGTTGCACTCGAAGTAGAATCTTAATAATAATAATAATAATAATAATACAACTTTATATTGATTTTATTAATTTCTATCTCAACCTTTTAGGTTGGCCAAAGTATCTGTACAGGGGAGTACAGAGAGGAGAAGGAGGTGGTGGCTTTTTTCTGCAGTGATGAATGGAAGCCTGACTGCAGCGGTGATGTACACTATCTCAGTTGCTGCAGGGGTTAGATCACATTAAAAGAGGAATGCGCAATTGAGCTGACAGAAGGCGAATGATTAGCACTGGACATCAGTCATTTGTTTCCAGGCTGTAACATGGTAGGAAACTCTGGGCACTGGTATCCATCTGCAGAATTTTGCACTAGTCAATAGATCTGTTCTTAGATAATAGAAGTGATTCTGTTGATATAAAATAATTTTAATTTTTTTTTCCACCAGTAAGAATTAGATTCAGAAACAAAGAGTCATAAAATTTGAAAATATCAAACAAACCTGTATCAGACTTGGTCCAGTGTCTGTCTCCATGTGCAGGATTATTCCTAAATCACCTTGAGGACTGTTCACTCTAGCTAACAGTATCCCAAGGAAGATCACTTCAGACACTTGCCCACAACTGATGTATAACACTGTCAGAAGCTGCTTGCTGATAATCAACCAAAACTTTACCTTCTTTAATATCTTCCTGTAATTTCTAGCTACACCATCTCTTACAGAGCAATTCCTCTCCTGCCTCGGCGTTAACACTTTTCCTATACTTGTAGATGGTTATCATACCCTCGCTTTATCACTGCTTAAGCAACCTTTACACTTTCAGCTTTTGTTATCTTTTATCTTCAAGTCAGTTCCCCTAGTCTTCAGATTTTATGGCACTACTTAGATATTAAAGGGAAAATCTGGTGTGCTAAGTTTTGGTATGCTTGAAGGAAAGGTATTTGTTTAATTCTCCATTTCTAAGCATGCTCTTATTTTGCCCCAATAAATTCTGGGAAAATATTCAAACTTGTATTTGTAAAGTGACATTTTTTCCTTTATGAATTGTTCATAAGCAGATATATATTTTATTATATAGTTTTGTTCATAATACAAAATTGTTTCAATTTACTGTAAAACATGGATGAAGTTTACAAGCATCAGTTGTGTTCAACTGGAAGTATTGAATATTTGATATTATATGTATTATTAACATACAAGGTCCCTTAGACACAGAATACAGAATTACTTGGTCTTAATTTTCACAAGAAGAGGGTGCAAGACTTTAATCACTAGATTAAAGACACTTAAAACTCTTGACTTTAACTGTAATCTCAAAATTTAAAAAAGTTACTGGCCATATTTCGGCAGACTCTTTTCTGTGAATTCTTGATTACGTAGCATCCCTTTGGAAACTCTAACAATTATTCATAAATAAAAGTATTAATAAAAAGGAGTAAATGAGATTAATTTTATTTAAAATTTAATGTTATCTGGAAATGTTGACAGTAAAACACTGTAGATTATAAAGCACAACGCGGATATGTTCTGATGCGGCTATAGGCCTTGAATTAGAACTTGGATAAAATGCAATGTTTCATAATTGTGAGCAGAATGTAGATGCAAACTCCAAACTACTGTACCCTAAGCAGTGTTTCATTTGGACGCTTCAATGACAGTGTTACAGCCATTAATATTACAGTAGCTGCCACAGAGAAAGGTCCTGAACCATGAATCCTCCGCAGGGCTCCAGCCAGCCGTTGGGATGCACAGAGTGCATGTGATGCTCTGGAGGTCTCCAAAGTAATTTTTCACCTGTCCATGGAGCACAGTTCTTGAATTTATCAGTCTGGCCCCTTCTCAGGCAAAAACATGGTTAAGATTCCTGCTTGGACCTGCTCACCAGTGCCCTGGGAAGGCTGCTGGGGTCAGGGCTCTGGCCAAGGTATGGCAAAGCTCTTCAACAGTTCTGTCCTGTGCCCAAAGCACAGGTTTTTGGGACCTGTCCTAATGGGACATTCTCACACAAAAAGCAGGGAAAGTAGTAACAGAGCAGCATATGGTTTTGGTGAGCACTCTCATAAGTGGGGCCAGAGAATTAAAGTAATATTGGAAGCAGCTCCCTTATTTTAGTGACGTTATTGGAGAAAGAAAAAATCAAATTTTCATTTGTTAATAAAGTTCAAATCTATCCCTAAACTTCTTAAGCATGTTCATTTGAAATAAGCTTTGTATGAATAAACACTCATGGAAAACAAGAGAGTAAACAGAACTAAACCTGAGAAATTCAAATTGATTTTTCAGTATTTTCAGATTGGAAGAATAATTGGAAGAATCTATTTATGTTTCAAACTGCCCTATTTAAGTATTTAATGACAAAACATCTGGTCAACCTGACCTAATTCTGTTGAGATTACCTACATGGAGATTATATTTCATATCTGAATAGTAGGGTACTTTAAATTACTCCAGTATGCTCGTAGATGCTTGTCTACAAGGATTAGATTCCCTAGTTATTTTTTAATGCATTTTATATAACAAAACCAATTTTACCTCACCATTCCTCCTTTTTTCAGTCATTCTCCTGAAAAACAGTTCAAATGCTTTAACTGTACAAGCTCAAGTAAATTAAATAATTTAGACAGACAGACCAAAGTAGCTGTATTACAAAAGTCAACATCACTAACAAAAACTGCTTATGGTTTGAGATAAAAGCAATACAACGAAGTAAAAAATACTTTCCTTTTGAGATATTAATTGATGTGAATAAGAATAATTTGATAACATTTCAAAACGTAACTGGCCACTTTTTCCAGAATCACATTGAGCTGGATCATTTCTTCTCATACATTGGTGTAGAGCAAGTTACATTAGCATAAAGGGCCGCTGCTGGACTACTACATGAGTCTTGTAACAAAGAAAATTGTGATAAACATACTGCTTGGTAACTCTAGACAACTTGACTACAAAATGCAATGGATCAAACTTTAAAATCAATGAGGAAAAAGCAACTTTTGTAGCACAGAAGCTTATATGCACAATCAGGTGCATCAAGCTGAAGCTTGACTATTGTAATCTACCTTTAATAGGTATTTTGAGATTTAAAGTAAAACAGATTGCATTAGAGCAGAGTCAGTTCGGAGAGATCATTATAAAATCCCATTATCACTGCTACAAGTTGGACTATTTGTCATCACAGAAGAGATGACAAGCTCAGAAATACTACATTTGTTATTATCAGATGATAAATGATATTCCATTAAAGCTGCAATACATCATCTGCAAAGCTGCAAAGAAGATATCAAACCTATCAGTACTTGACTTATAATTTAATTTTCAAAAGCTGTCAACTAAAATTCCAAAGGCTAAGCATTTTCATTTTTAAAGTTCATCTTATTTATTTTCCTCATCTGTTAGTCTAATTTTTTGATATGGCAAAAATAAATGATTATGTGCAAGGTATAATTCTTTTTTTCTTGATTAAGTAATACATCAGGTGTCACTTATGTATTAAAAATATATGACAAATAATAAAGCAAAAGAGTAGTGATGAACACACCTTATTAAGATTTCTTCTTTTATTTTTAAATACAACAGTAAAGGATGGGCCACTCTAACAATATTTTGATTATTAAGTATTCCCACTAACATGGAAGTCTAAGATTTTAAAAGTTACACTTTTAATTTAATTTTATTTTATAGAAAAATCAATATAAATCTATTCAAACTGGTAGGACCCCAGAGAGCAGCCTGATGCGACCAAGTACAGCCACGCAGGGGCACGGGTTGCCCAGAGAGGTTGGGCAGTCTCCACCCTTGGAGGTTTTCAAGCCTCAGCTGCACAAAGCTCTGAGGAACCAGGTCGGAGCCCACAGCTGACTGCTCTGAGTCAGAGGTTGGACTAGGGACTCCTTGAGGTCCCTTCCAACCTCAATTACCTCATGATCCTATTCCTATAGCACAGAAACGCAGCAAATAAAAAGTGAGAAGCAGGCTCTGTGTGATCCTTCAAACTACCATTGCTTGAAAAAAAAAAACCCCTACCTCCTTAAAAAGTCAAAACTCCATGTTTGTGTCTTTGAACAAGAATATTGTAGAGGACACTGTATACAAGTTATTTTTAATTTTGAAAAATAAGTACAGTCTGAAATTACGTCACTGAAGGTGATACCCTGCAATTTGATTATTCATTTTCTTGATACTTCAGGGTTTCCTAGGTTTCTCATATTTCTTAGAATATTTCTAAAGTCAGGGTGCATCACAAATGATCTGAATATTTTTTTACTGCTAGTTAGGCACAATGTAATTAAAACGTTTAAGCCAGTGCCATGCCAATTTTTGCAGTATGTTACTGGAAAGTGTGACTGAACACGCTTCAGACACCATTGCAGCCTACAAGCTATTTTTATAATAATTTACTAAACACACTTTTTGAGGCAATATAATTGTCTTAAAGTTTGTGCTTCTTAATTTATTAAATTAACTTCAACTTACAATAGCATCAAAGACCTCCAGGTATGGTGATTCCTGGCAATAAATGAAGGGCACCAATTGAATGCTGGGAAGCAATTCAAAGTAACTTGGTAGCTAAAAGACATAAATTTGCTATTTACTCTTTGATGTTTGTGCTCGCTCTCCAAGACTGCCCTACCAAGAGAGGTAACAAATCCATGGCCCTATCAGCAATTACTCTTTGCCTTTAAAAACCCTGAGTTCCTCCAGGCATTTTCCAGAGTGCAGCTAGTAGCAGTGTACCAGCCCAAGCTGGCCACAGGCAGTTCCTTTGCAATCAGAGCAGAGCACAGAATAAAAGTCTAACAAGTTTATTGTCAAGTTTATTATCTGTGCCACGTGTCATAGAAACAAATGATTAAGGACACTAAATACTTTCTTTGCCAAAGAGCAGAAATGATGGGTTTTTTTGGAAATACTCTTTCACTTGAATGATTCTGAAGCAAAAATTAAACTGATTACCCACCCTGATGCAGATGATGTCTGTAACATCACTGCGTGCACAGGGGCACATTTGAGATGACATATTCAACTTCAACACCAATTTTTTTAAATTAAGAAAATCCACTTTTGCCTAAAATTAGCAAGTGCTAATCTCTAGCACAGTTTTCTACTCCCTGCCTGGATCTGGCAGCAGTTCTTCTGATTTCAACTCCGTGCCAGTTTCAGGCAGCAAGTTTTGGTTCCCTGCGCCAGATCCAGCATAACTTCCTTTCCAATACTGCCACCTACAAGGGAAACAATATCTACCAAGTTGCTTTGAAAATGTTGCCTTCAGCATTGTGTTACTCTGATCACATTCATCTCTGTCCTTTTTTTCAAATTTGATTTTAAATATTTACAACATCATATATCTTTGCCTTCCGAAATTACTAACGAACTGTTACTGTCTGCGAAACCTGCTGGATGAGTGATGGGCAACTTAAAAGGGAGCATCAATGTTTTATTTGTGAAATATAAGCTGAAAATAGTCTGAAGATTCCTTTTTTTATTGATCTTCTACTTTATGGAAAGGTAACTTATGTACTTAACCAAAAAGAGACTCCATTGTGTATTATAAAATATTAAAAACCTTGAAGTAAGGAAGTAGATCAACATGTAATAGTCACTAATGTGAGGTAAACTACAGAGAAACTGAAAAATTCAACAGACAAGAATAAAGCATGTACAGCTGGAAATAATTTACATTGGGTGGGATAGGCAGATTAATGAAGAAACTAGTGGCAGGATAGTTTAATAAAATGAGTTTCAAAAATACTTGCGAACAGCACTTACACAGTTGCATGCAAATTCTGAACAAGACAAATAAAAACCAAAATAGTTTTCAACTTCATCACAGAAGAAAATTGCAAATTCAATATTGACACCACCTAATTTTTACCTCCTTGATACTGTCATTTCTTAAAGTATCTTTTTTTTTTGGCTGTGAGTATGTGGCAGATGCACCCACCCTACTAAAGACCTGAGAAAGACCCAACAAAGACAGTGCTAAAGTTTCTGGCCCTGGTGGTGCCAGGACTGCCTCCCCCTGACAGCTCATGTCTGGTCCACACAGTGGGGGTCAAAGGCGGGAAAGTTGGGGTCCTCAGCCAGTAGGGGGTGACACGACCATGGATTGACCACAGATCAGGTTCGACCAGGGTATCAATGGGGCCCTGTCAGAGGACTCATTGGAGTCGGTCCTCCTCAGAGCGGCGGGTCTGCAGTCGGGGACTCTCCCCTTGAGTTGGGATGCCACTTAAGGTAACTTCTCGAGATTGAGAGCCCTCCCTTTTTGGTGAGTGAGTGAGTGCACATTTTGGATCGTTTGGCCAAAAACTTAAGAATTCTTAACTCAGCCGTGTCTGGTAATATTCCCAACCAGCATATCGAACCTGTATTTGTTGAATGTCAGTGGGATGTTGTCTTGGTGAATGAAGTTTTGTCTGCTTCATTTCAATTGCAGATTAAAGCTTGTTTGAGTTCATTATCTGTGTGCGTGTAGCCATTTTCGTGCAATTCCGTGACAGAGTACCAACAAAAACCTTGCAATGACTGCTGCCTGCCAGAGGTCTTAGTAGTGTTGCTACTAATTGCAGCTGGAAGACCTATGGAAGTGATTTAAACCAGTGTGCAGCACCACAGAGCGAGCTGTATACCGGTTCAATCTTTGCAGGATGACTGTAATAGTTGCCAGGACACGATCAACACAAAATATAGCTTGAATAAGTGACAAACAGAGGGATACAAGGAATAAAACAAGATTAAATTAAAATGAACAAACCACTGCTCAGAGTACTGCTAGGGTGAAAAATAAGGGAAAGGTGTATAAATGGTAACCTGAGAAATATTTGAATGTGAAATAGGCTTTTCACCTTAAAGAGAGAAGCAGAGACAGTAACAAGGGCGGTATCTCAGATTAGACTGGGTACAACAAAGGAATCAGTTCAGCTGGTTTTTTTGGTTCTTTTCAATCCTCAGCCTCAAAAAATTTAAAAAATTCATTAACTATAGTTGAACAATATTAAAATAGAACTTTCAGTTATTATCAACATTACAAGGGAATACAGGCCCGCTCCTACTGTTGAATATATTCATATGCAACGTAAATGCATTGCCATGTGCATATGTTTATTTTGCATGCCTGCATATGAAGTATACCATACATATATATACAAAAATGTCATATGTATCTGAGAGATCCCGCTGCTCCCCTCCTATATTGCGAAATGCAACGCGTCTGATGAGTGATATATGCAAAAAAGACACTTTTTATTTTACATTTTGGCCTGTGAATTTTGAGTGCTCAGTATTTGAGCTGTTTAGATTAAGCATACTGTTTTCCCAGTTGGATGAACATAAATCCTAGAGTTACATTTCTAGCATAAATAAGATTGTAAATTTGAATTCTACCTTTCCACAGACATATTTTAGATGTTGCTTAAGGCTTACTGCTTAGCCAAATGCTTCTGACATAAATTAATTTGCTAGAATATTTATAAGAAGCAGATGTTCAGCAAACTAATTCTTTTAAACTATTGAACAAATACTCATTTTCCCAAAGCTCAACAGTTCTTCCTGTTCAACTGAACAGTAGTGTCTCGCCAGTGTAGTGAAATAAGGACTAGGTTCATGACTTCCATTTTCTTAAGGAGAGAGAAAGAAAAAGATAATTTTAAAAAAAGGAGAAAAAGATGGCAAATTCTCTCTTCTTTAGGCAACAACTGTTCCCTTCCTATAGCAGTTTTAGCCCAAGATTGCATAGCAGCCCAGGAGCCTCTGCAAAAGAGTTTTACCAGAGCGAAAGGAGAGTGGAGGCCAAAATCTGCCCAAAGAAGCTGCCAAAGATAGTAATGGTGACGAGCTATTCTAAATGCACTGTGTTTTCTCCAAAATCCTAACCCATAAAAGAGAAAACAACAAAGAATATAAGAATCTCCTCCTGTCTTCGCCTGTACAGAATATTAGTGCCCTCCTACTAACCCCGAAGAAACTCAAACCGTTGCTGTAGCCACAGCTGTTCTTCACAGGAGCCTGGGAGCAGGCAGCAGGCAGCCCCTGGCTGGGAGCTCCCACCAGCAGTTGCACCCTGCCTGGACTATGCCCCACCAGAGCTCTTGCCTGGCCTGGCCCAGGCACTCGGATGCCTCTCCTCTCCTGGCCAAAATCTGGATAGTGAGTCTTCTACTAGGATGTACACACACACACAGAACTGTGATACCATTTCCCATTGTGTGTTATATTGATGTGCGGATACAAAGCAGACCCCACAATCCGTAAGATTGTAAAGTAGGTGTGTTTATTCACCGGTGGGCAGCAAGGTAGATTTTTCTTAAGACCTTGTGCGTCGAGTGCCGCTGCTCGCCGAGGTTATATGCGGTAAAATGTTACATATACATAAGATTTCCCAATACACCTATACATATGCATGACCTATCCCCACTTCGTATTAAGATTAGTTCCAGGAAGTCATTTCCATAAACTTCTCCTAACTGCGCTTGCGCAGTACCTTCTGGTGGTTATCGTGGAGAGCTTCTTTTCGTGACCGCTACTAACCTTTGCTTGTGTGCAGACTCTGTTGTTCTCTGGTTCTTGCTCAATCCGGGGGGTCGGGTTTAGCCGGTTCTTGAGACCACTCTCTGGTTCTTATCAGTAACTCAAGACTTTTCGCTCCACCCAGTCCACACAATTAGCAGCACATTTAGTAAGTGATAAGTAATACAATGTTTCCCAAGATTTCTTTAATCCCTTTTTCAATATTACCAGCAGAATGCTAGATAATAATAATGATTTCACAAAATATAAAACCAAGGATAATAAAGAATTTATGCTTTTACAGTGGTTATCCACTCCATGCCTGGCTTCCAATGTGGAGATTTTCAATCCCAATATTACTTCTAGTGTCTTACAAAAAATTAACATCAAGTTTTCCATAGCAATGCTCCATCAGAATTAGAGATGCAGACTTTCCTACCCTTCCTGACTCCCATCAGAATCCTGTTGCAACTTTCTATATTAATAAGAAATACATTAGTAATGAATACCTGTCTCTGCTTTGGGCTTCTTTTTTGTTAAACTGCACTGTCAGTCCTCATTTTTACTGAGGTAACATCAAGAGCAAAATCTCTCTTGCATGTTAAAACGTTAACATGTTTTTAAATTCTTTCAACTTTTCCCTGGGTGGGAGGGTAGGAGGGAAATCTGCTCTGTTATTTATCCTAGATAAAAAATCTGCAGAATGCATGTGTGTGTGTGTGTGTGTGTGTGTGTTCGTGTTCAAAAATGTTTCTTTTCAGACATTGAAAGTAGACTGGAAGCTGCTTTTCAAGAAGATAATGGAGTTGTCAATACCTCAGCCCCCTCCTGCCATTCCTATGAAGATTAGTGACTCAGCCTTTAACATAAACTCTGTGTTTGACTGCAGAGCTCTCATTACCTTTGACATCATTTTTGGTCCCAGAACATCTAATTTTCAACTCTAGAGTACACAAATGGGAAAACAGAGACAATACCTGTTGCCTTTGAATTATACAGAAACCAAATCCTATTGTTATTACCTTTTCTTGTCACACTGATGAGAAACAAAGTGATGCTTTTTGTACTGCATCTGTATAACACTGTGAGATTGTGATCCATTACTTCAAACTGCACTTTACGTTCCCAGGGTAAAAATGGATGAAAAATGCTTTTCTTGCATGTTTAAAATTATGTATCATAATGTTTTCAGCTCAGATCCCAGAACATTTTGCTGCAATCAGAGGAAAAGACACTAGTAGATTAAAAACAAAAGCAAATAAAATACCGCCGCTCCTCCTTCCTCCATACTATTTGCATATGAAGTGATAAAAGCATCCCGCTGCACCAGGGGTGTTCAGATGCTTAAAGACACTGATACCTCAGTGGACTGAATTCAGAATCTTTCTGAGTGGGATGAAAGGCTCTCCCAGCAGTAGTTCTGCTGCATGAGCCTTTCTGCTAACTTGGATATTAAGTGTGTGCAAATCCCTGCAGGGTTGGACACAGCTAGAAATCCTCTCAGGGGGATCCTAGCACCCACGTGGAATTGGGGAATGAATTTACGCAGATAGAGCATATGGAAAGGAATACAGAGGATTAATTTCCTAGAAGCCTTTTTATAGAAGTATGAAACTTCTACTGAATAGGATGGGCTACTGATTAGAAAAAATAGGGGAATTCCTACATTTATAAACAGTGGATACACACTGGTACTTACACGAACATCTTTTCTTACATGATTACCCTGTTTTCATTTTCCCCCACCCTACATGCACACACACAAAGGTACCACCAAAGTAGTAACTACACCTTGCATGAGTTTGAGAAGGTTGCAGCTGCTACTTCAGCTCTTTTCTTTGTTGTAGATTGTCCAGAGGAAAGTGATATGGTGTTTCCATCGTCAGCAACTGTGCTGCAGGGAGTCCTTTGGTGTGGATATATTGTTCTGTACCTCCTGCAATAAGTTTTTGATACTTTGGTGCTAGTGTGTGAATTATCTTATACCTGTTGCTCATTAAATATATTTTACATGAAGAAAGCATTTGATTTGGTTTGAGATATAAAGTCTCAGTCTTTCGTTAAGTCTCATCATATGGATTTTAGACACTGACTCAGCCACAAAAGAAGTGAATAATACTCCAAATCTGAATCAAATTAAAGATGACAAAAATTTGCGCACTAACCTTGTATACATTTATTGTGTGTCCTCTGTAGCATCTTTTTCTGTACTTTACAACATTCCTAGAATTTATTTTGGTAAAACAAACCTATAGGGGATCCAATCCAACCTCTACCTTCTCCCCCGACTCCATTCCTGTGAGATCAGGAACTTGGACTTTTTTCCAGAGATGCACACTGAGGAAACTCCAAAGGCTTGGTCTTGCAAGGGTTAGCATTACTATGGAATACATTGAAGATGAAGTCCTGTTTCAGACCAGGGCTACAATGATACTACCCAATGTCCCTATAGCAAGGGACAAGAGGAGATGGCTTTAAGGTGCACCAGGGGAAGTTTAGATTGGATATTAGGAAAAAATTCTTTACTGAAGGAGTGGTCAAACACTGGAACGGGCTGCCCAGGGAGGTGGTGGAGTCACCACTCCTGGAGGTGCTCAAGAAGTGTGTGGATGTGGCACTTCAGGACATGGTTTAGTGGGCACGGGGGTGTTGAGTTGACGGTTGGACTTGATGATCTTAGAGGTGTCCTCCAACCTTAAAAAAAAAAGAAAAAAAGAAAAGAAAAAAAGGCTTTTTGCCAAACTTTTATATTCATTACTAACTTTCAGAAATATAACAGCAAGCACATCGTTCTGAGCTTCTAAGGTGAGTGATGAAGACTTTCAAATTATTTTTCGTACAGCCTTTATTCTTTAATGCTTGTCGCTATTGCTTTTTTATCTAGCATGTAATCAAGTACACCATAGCAGGGAGTGAAGGAGGTGAGCCCATGGGGCCATTGTTACTAGAAAAAAGCCTGTGACCAGAAATACAAAAAGATTGAACATTCAAATTAAAATCTCTACTTTTTAAGGGCTTGTGATAGACTACTGATGCTCAGCTTTTCTCATTCCCAAGAGCTGAATGACTCTATGACATTTTAGACATTTCTCTGTATGTGCCACTTTACAGAACAAAAAAATAATGACACGAGTACCATTGTCAAAGATGTGCTCCTCACCAGTGCATGTCTCCAGCACCTTTTCCACTCACTCACTGGCAGATGCTTAATGTCATTACTAAACTCAGACATACAGGACCCTCTCTTCTGTTGAGGTTTGTCTTATAATTCAGTGCCAATTATAGAAATGCCAGCTCTACACAGGACAGGGAAGAGAAAAGTGGCTAATCACTTCCTTTAAGTGGGGTGAGGCTGAACTGTAGAAAAACAACTTTTGGAGAAAGCAAGAAACAGCAGCTTTTGGGGTATTTCCTAGTCTGTTTTCATCACAGAGCAATAGATCCCTATTGAACCTCAATCCAGACTTGGAACAACACCCCCTTTTCAGAAACAGGCATGTACCTTTTCTGAGCCACACCACCCCTGGAAGCCAGGTCATCAGGAAATAGCATCAGTTCCTTCTCCTGGGTCCTTAGAAAAGACAGAGGTCAGGATGAATAGTTCATCTGTACCTGAGAACTAATGATAGATTTTAAAGCACAAAACTGACTACTCTCCTCAAAGCCATCTGAGCAAGCCTGATCCCACATCACCTCTCTTTTTCTGCTATGTTTTCTACTCTGCTGTATTTTCTCTTTCAGGGTGGCAGGAAAAAAAAAAAGCTAAAAATTCAGCCAAGAACCATAGTTGCAAAAAAAGGGGAAAAGGTTTTGGCTTCCCTGAAACGAATGTTAACATTGCGTGCCACACATGGTAAGTGATAGCTCATCCTGCCCACTTAGAGTTTTTTAAAATATATGGCAAATACATAGCAGAGATGCAATGTAATGCAAGGGTCAAAAATAATCATTGCATGTGTCAAACCAGCACTTTTATAAAGTCTTAAATAAATGTTACTGCAAAAATTACAAATTGGCTCATCAAAAAAATCGCTCTGCTGAATCTTTTATTGGAAAAATATCCTTAACTAAATTTTAAAGCAAATTTGGAATGTTAATAAATTGGTTGAGAACCTTACCTTTCAAAATAATTCTTCCTGATCTCCTTACTCCGAGTATCCATCAGAATCAGTCTGAGGACCTTCAAATCTCTCCACAAGCTTTTCAATCCCTTTACTGGATAGTGCAGGTTTTGCAGGCCCAATTTGAAAAATACGAGGAGAGCTCCTTTTGCAGTGATTACAAGCACAGGCCCTTGAGGATACGAGGCTAACGTCATCAAGACCACTTGGTATTAACCTGCCTCTGTAGGTGCCTCCATACCCTGGGCTCTGCCTGAACACCTGACAGCTAAATAATGGTCATTAGACTAAATATTAGTACTCATTCACCTAGCCTTGCCCAGGACTAAGGCCGATTTAAACACCAGATGTCAGTGTTGTGCTTATGTTACACATGGTTTGGAAAATGCCTTTTTCTTTCCCCTATGAAAATTGCACAATTAAAGCAGAAGATTTTAGCATCTTTTAAATATGTCACATAATGTATTACTTAATTCTGTCAGCAGAAACATTAGGGCTTTGGTGTGGTATGAATCAAACACATACCCTACCCTCTTTGAAAACACTAAATAAAGTAAGACTTTTAATTACTTTATGATTACTTCCTGCTATTTCCATGAGAAGAACAGGTAAGCAATGGATTATTGGATACTTGTTAAATCCCCGTGTGACAACACTGATTAACAGCTGGTCTCGTCAGAGTGGATTCGCTCCGCAGAACCGCTCCAGCTCTGCAGAGTTGCCCCACTTCTTTCAGTAGGGGTCGCTGTTGTGAAAAAAATTCTTAGTGGAGCTACAGAAAGATAAGAAGTTAAAACGATGTCAGCCCATTGAACAGATGATATCTCAAGTCCATGCCTGTTGAAGCCA
>NW_010158912.1:41817-43689 GCF_000695765.1 Mesitornis unicolor | reverse complement strand
AAGAGTGAGTCATGCACCACATAATACACCTTTTAATTTTATAGCTTGAGAGCAATACTTAATGACCCGCCTTTTATACAAAAACCCAGTCTTCTGTCATTTGACCTTCCACACTATTTTCTCAAATGAGGAATGTTATGGTTTAAGGGTTAGCAGCCTGAAAGGGAAGGACAGGTGGTGTCTGTAGGACCCTGGGGGGGTCACAGATCAGTACTGTTCCCTCCCCTTTCCGGCCATGGTCTATAAAAAACTGAGGAGGCCCGACATTTTTGCAGGCTTTTCCTGGTTTCCTGGGCTGCTTCCTGTCGCGTCTTGGGATGGCTGGGGCTACCTCCACATGCTCGGCAGCATCAACCACCATCTGCTCCCGGCACCACTGCGGTCCGTGGTGGCAGTCACAGCGACCACGAGGCACTGCTCGGACACTTCCACTTGGGACTGCTGGGACTGGGTTTTGTATAGAGTTAACTATCCTTTGTCGCTTATGAATTCCCTTTTCCTTTCTCTTGTTGTTTTTTATTAAACTTGTTATAGACTTAACTTCCAACCTTGTGTGAAGCATTCTTTTTTTTTTATTTTTTTTTTTAATCCTCCCCCTGGGAGGGTAGGGGAAATAGAAAGAAAATCCTGCTCCCTGACCCTTAAACAGAGACAGGATAAATTGGCGCCCAACCTGGGGCACGAGTTTGTAAATTAATTTTTAATATTATTTCCCCAACGAGACAAGTTGGAAGTTAATACTAAAATGGCTGTTGTAACTGAGAGGCTGTGTAAGGCTGTGGCATGCTCAGGTCTCTTTACGTGAGGATAATATCGTCTTAAACCCCCATTTTGGTGCCGGCGGGAGCAGCATCCGCCAGTGGGGACATGAGCAATGTGGTCCAGTTGGTCCCACCAGAAGTGCTCCAAGAAAACGGACCGCCCAGTGAGGGACAAGAATTTAGACACAGAGGCAGGAGAGGGACCATCTCAAGGGGAATCACAGCCAGAGGTCAAAATCCTCTCCCTGAAAGAACTACGAATTTTACAAAAAGACTGTGCCCGGGGGGATGGTGAATCACTGATGACATGGCTGTTGCGGTGTTGGGACACTGGAGCAGATACAATAGATCTGGATGGGGGACAGGCTAAGTGATTGAGAGCATTAGCCAAGGGGCAGGGAATTGATAGGTTTATTTGGAATGATATCTGCACTCGAAATCTGTGGGAACGTCTCATTACAGCTCTAAAGAGAAGATATCCTATTAAAGAGGATCCAGAATGTAGTTTTACTAAATGGAACACTATAGAGCAGGGAGCCAGATATTTAAGAGAGCTGGCACTCCGACAGGTAATCTATGATGAGCAAACACTTGCAGATCCTGATCAAGCACCACGCAAAGGTTCTCTGTTAAAGTAGTTTATACAGAGTGCCCCTCCTAAGTATTCCAACACTTTGGCATGAATTTATCCTGCCTCCGTTTAAGGATCAGGGAGCAGGATTTTCTCTCTGTTTCCCCTACCCTCCCAGGGGGAGGATTAAAAAAAAAAAGAAAAGATGCTTCACACAAGGTTGGAAGTTAAGTCTATAACAAGTTTAATGAAAAACACCAGGGGAAAGGAAAAGGGAATTCATAAGGGACAAGGGATAGTTAACTCTATACAAAACCCAATCCCAGCAGTCCCAAGTGGAAGTGTCCGAGCAGTGCCTCGTGGTCGCTGTGACCGCTGTGACTGCCACCACGGACCGCAGTGGTGCCGGGAGCAGATGGTGGTTGATGCTGCCGAGCACGTGGAGGTAGCCCCAGCCATCCCAAGATGCGAGAGGAAGCAGCCCAGGAAACCAGGAAAAGCCCGCGAAAATGTCGGGGCCCCTCAGGCTTTTCTAAGACG
>NW_010158912.1:15320-41601 GCF_000695765.1 Mesitornis unicolor | reverse complement strand
CCCCCCCCCCCCCCAGATCTTCCTGTTAGCTGCTATTAAAACCCCAAATCAGTATGAACTTAAATACACACAGAAACCAATGTTCATGTTACACAAATGTTGAAATATTTTTTGAATCGAGGTTTCAGAATGAAATAGTCATTAACTAGTATTATCTACACAAAATCTATGAAGTCTTGGCATTTTAGGGTTATTAGGGTAACCTTACACAGCACAGCACAGGACAAACATCACTTGTGTCGTTTCTAGCTTCTTCCACAAGATGGAGTAGTAAGATTTGAGCTGCCAGAAACGCCCGTTGATTTAATAACTAAAGTTATTTCTGTAGTGATTAGATCCGATTCAAAAGCATAAACTGATATCACAGAACTTTCTCTGAACTGCCTTGCACAGGGAGATATTAACCACCAAACTGACAAAGAATGAGGAAGATACTGACCATGCACTGCGTTTTCCATAGATGCATTATTCAGTTCAGTCAAAAGCAATATCCAGTTTCATTATCTGTAAAGGATAGCAGCATATTTAAATCGTTCTAGCCCAAGGGTGACTAACAGGTGGACTCAACAATAAAAAAATAACTGAGACACTTGTTGCCCAGTATTTGATAAAACAAGAAAAAGAAAGGGAGGAACAACAGACTTCATTATAGAACACATATTCATTTGGGGGCACGTGGATGAGTACTGTGTGAGCTGTGCGTGCAAGAAGCGTGTGATGAACACCCCTAGGAGTTATAATGTCACTTGGGAAGGAAAACGAGGTGTATGCAACATCTTACCTCCTACCATCCAAAGCTTTTTCACTGAAAAAGGAAAGGACAAGAGAAGTCTTAACACAGACAACAGCTCCCTCAGGGACAGACAGTGCAGAGAATAAAAGGAGAGTATTAATATCCCCTGCAATGCCAGTAGTTTTCTAAATCGCATCCAATTAAAGCTAAGATCAAAAGCAGGTATTACAGCAAGTGGAATTTACCCCTTGACTCTCTCGTCTTCCCACCCCCCTTCCATTGCCTTTGCTGTGATGCACAAGTATCTCTAGCTCAGAGCAAACACAGCCAGATTGCATCAGCCGCAGAAAGAATCTTTTCAACCTCTTTTTTTCAAAACAAACAAAAACAGCCTCCTCCCAGGCAATTTCTGCTGCCTTTCATGTCATTCATACTCACCATGGATTATGTTGTACAGAACTCAAAGCCTAATTATGTGTCTTTCCTGTACACACAAACATCATCCAGGGAGCAAGCAAGTAGACCTATCTTGAGTTTCTGCAGAAAAAAAAGTAGCCATTTATCATCCTTACCTCCTCAAATACACAAGAAATCCAATAAAGATTTCCATTTTATAATTGATGAAACCTAGCTGTGGAGACAGGCAAGATTTTTAGGACTTGCCCTTTATACTAAGTGTCCACCTACTTTAAGCTGTCACAACTCCTACCTAGAGATGAATGATTTTTCTTGGAGGTAAACATAGTTTGCATACTTAGGCATGTTATTTTTGTTGTGAGTTGTTCTCCAAGTAAGCAGTTACCTAAGGAATACTTAGATCTACTTTACAGAAGTCTGCCTGTCATAAAAGTGAGTTGTATACTCACGAGTTGGCCATGTTTTGATGCCCATATTTTAGACACAAAAAAGTACCAGTAAAGACCCCTATGTACTAAGGTACAAAAAGTACCATAAAACAAACCACAAACAGAACTGACCTCAATATGAACCCTGTGGTTATTTTTACAGATGTCACATGTGAAGAGTATTATGAAAGGGCTTTGAAGAATTATCAAATCAGTTGATTTGATAATAACAAGAAAAAGGTAATCCCAAGGCTTTAGTGATATTTCTCAAGCATGATACAGTGCTAATCTTCAGGTTATCATTAGAAGAATCCATTGATTGAGTGAATGAGGGACAGAAACTGTGTCAGTTACCCCATGGAAAATAGAGATGTACACATCTCAGGTGGAGCCTGGAAGGCTGCTAGTAGTCAAAGTGCCCAAATCTCTATAATTGGTCTCTGACAAGTTTTAAATCCCTAGGTTGTGTCACCAATTACAAGTTATTCCTTTCCTTTAGTAGCATCTGTGAAATTCTAACAGGTGAACAGGTTGGCAAATTTAGACTGCATCATTCCCCTGTCTCCTGGACTATTTTTATGCTGCCATGAATTTTCCACATGCTTTGTAAATAAAAGTAATTGGAATTTAGACAGATTAGCCACTTCCTTGGCAGCAGGTAGTCTAGAAGAAGCAAAAGTAACAGCCTTTCTGCGTAAACTTAATTCAGTTGCACTAAGGCCTGGAGTGTGCAACTGGAGACAAGGACTGCCAAGGAGGGATGGCACCAGTCTGGGGTGAATTCACAATGCTGATCATTCACAGTCCTGCCATGCTTCAGTATGATTCTCACCTTCTGTTACTAATGCTATTGCAAAGTCACAGAAAAATTATCTTCTGCAACTGTCTCCTAAGTTTGTGGATAGCCTGTTGATAATATTTGTGCCTAATAATTTAACAATAATGTCTGACATCATGAGTTTTGCAGGGGGCACCTTGGAACACTCCTATTTTTGGTGATAAGGGCAGTGCAGACAGAGCTGAGTGGAAGGACCCGCACTCTCAGCTCAGTTCCTGCTGTGGCAGGGCCACCTACACTCTTTGCAACACTCAAGACAGGTCCTAGAGCTTTTCAGTGGAAAAGTTTCAAAACAGCACAGTGAAATGGATGGGGATGGAAGGCACATAGAGACTACAGACAAGATCCTCAGAGGCAACTAGATGAGGAGCTAGTAGCACCAATGCCCTGTGGGATTTAGACCCCAGGGATGTCCAGGCCTAGGTCACTGCAGAAGGACAGAGCAAGGTCCTCTGGAGAAAGTGCTGCTTTCCAACTGCCAACACTCCTCCTTCACTGCACTGATTTGAGCTCTGCCCAAGACCCTGGGGTAAGAAAAATCATCACCTGCCAAGAATCTCCTTCCTAAAATTGGAAACCCTTTTCAATGAAAGATCATCTCCAACTTTTCCTTCAGGAGGAAAGCTGAGTGAGGAAATGGGTACGTAACCTCTCAAGTCACTTCCAAATTTCACTTACTCCAAACTACCCAGCATTTGGCTCAGCTATATTTGTTGTCAGGAAGAAACCACACACACGCTAAACCAAGAAAGCTGCCCCAGTCTTTCAGAGAAAGACTCAACTAGCTCTTGCCTTCACTTCTGAACCAAGCCTCAAACAAGACTGCTGTCTTCATTCCTCTTAGAACTTCCCTCAAGAAGCATCAGCCAGTGTAGAGTGCGTGCTCTCACAAAGCAACTTCTGCAAAGCCTTCTTGTCATTTGTGTGCAGGGACACTGTGGGTTGGGCTGTGCACTACTACAGCATTGTGTGAGAGTTTTGCCGGAGTGAGACAGTGTCCCTGTACATCATCACCAGATAATAACCAGAATAACAGTAATGGCTGATTTAAATACATCACCTGATGGATTTAAATTCTGAGGCTGAGTCAGAAAGCTTTTGTTAGAGCATTTTTAACTCTGGGAATTGCTTCCTGGTGATCTGATAGACTCCTTAGTTCATTGACTTTCAAGACGATGTCCAAGGCTTATATATTTATTGATACTTTTGCCTGGAGATGTTGGTGATGATTTATATACCTTTATTGAGGACATGTTGAAGGAGTCCATTTTGTTGAAACTAGTCAATAGGTTCTTATTTTGTTGTTATCTTTGTATGCATGCCAAGAATTCTAGTGATGAGTGCACTTTATAAATTATAAAATAAATAAATCTATGTTAAACCATATAGTTATTTATGGCTTAGAGTGCTAACTTAGCTGAGACAGCAAACTGATGCTATTGGAACCTAATTCATTCTCAGACTTCCAGAAGCAAGCAACGAGTCATTATTCCAGTGTGTCATGAAAACTGTAGTTATAGTTTCACTGATTAAGAATATATATATGTTATTTACTTAGGATATTGGCTCATTTTTTAAAAAAATATATATTCTTTTGTAATCCATTAGTCCTTGTTTTCTCTTTGGAGTAACATTTCCCAAGACTATCATTAAAAAAGTCAGGAACTGAAAAGAGTCATATTTAGAAGAGTCTCCCTCTGGTTCAGTCAGGTAGAGAGAGTGAAAGGTATTTGCTCCCCATCAACCAGTAGCAGCACTGGATGTACACTTGCATCAGGATTAAAACATCTGTCCGTTCCCTGGGATAAGCCACCTGCTTACAACTCCTGGTGCACCAGGGTTTCACATGAAGAAACAGTCATTATTACTAAAATTCACTGAGCAACATTTGGTCACCCACTGCTAAAATCCTAAATAATGCATAAAGTCAGAAACAGGAATGAAGAAAACAAATGAGATTTTTGGGGAAGGGCACCTCTCCAGTTCCTGCAAAACTGTTGCAAATGCCAGATAAATAACAGCCAAAAAATACTAGTGGAATATATATATACAAGGCCATGCAGCCCTCTTTCATGAGCTCCTATTTCACCATAAGCCTAGAGCATAGCTCTTTCTGCAGGACGTCCAAAACGCCCTGATGCAACAGTGATGAAATCACACCAAACAGCAGCTACTGCTTCCAACACTTTGAGAGTACACTCCAGATCAGTCCTGCCATCCAGAGAGGAATTCTTTCCCTGCAACCAGGCTCAGTTATTACATTGTGGAATGAAAGCACACTTTGAATGTCATAAGGAGGTTCCCCTTCCCCCCCATTATTCCATATGTGACTTCCCAAATCTGGTTTAAAACAAGCAAAATAGATTTTCTCCAGTCACTAAAAACAGCATTTTCGTGTTATGTACATCTTAACCAGGCTTCTTGGTGCACCAGTCACTGTTACACACAAGTGATTTTTGGATGTTCTCCTAATGATTTGTTTAACATCAAAATGTATTCCTCTCCTTCAGTTGTTCCAACTGTGAACAGAGAAAAAACAAAGTACTTGTGATACAAGCTTCAACTTCAGTGAGCCTCTTACCAGATGGTATTTTAGATGTTAGCAATTTAACCTAGTGTACCAATACAAAATTGCAACCCAGATGGAGGCGTTAGAATAAAAAGCAGTGCCCATAGATTTTTATGATATATGACGTACTATAAAAACATTTTTTTTCCATCATGAGCTCCAGTTCTTACTACTGGTTTCCCAAAAGCTGTAGCTTTTCTCCCTTTATTCTAACATTTTCAATAATTCCTCAGAGGTGGCAGCAAAGCTTTGCACATAAAATAAGTTTGGATGTCAACTGGGGTGTGGTGACAGTGACAGACTTCTTTCAGTTCCCATGATTCAGGCACAGTACAAGAATGTAAATAGTCTCAAGACTATTAACTATGACTAAAAATGTGCATGTCTTATTTATTATTAGTCAAGCCTACAATTGTGGTTCTTGTCAAGCCGTTTTTCCAAATCTTACACATTCTTCACAATTACATGTTCAAACTAGCAAAACTTATAGTAAGTTTATTAGAACAGAAAGAAACTTTAAGCAGTACATTTGGATGTTCCTATATTCCAGTGAAAGGTGCTTATTTAAATGAGATGCAAAACAGAGAGAAAAGACCATTTACAAACGAGGATATTTTTAGAGTGTTCTGCATAATCTGCGAAGAAATCTATTCATTATTTCCCCCACTTAAAACAAAAGTGTCACAATCCCCTATTCCCAGCTCTAGGTACCATTTAAGATTAATAAACATACACAGACTACAAAAAATAAGGAGTGACTTTACTGGAACTACTGATAAAGCTGTCCTCTTCCTAGTTTACCAAGTTGGCTGTTAAAGAGGCAGACCTTGAGAACCTGGACTTCCCATGATGGAAAATTCCTAACTCAGCTGTAAATTCTGAAGTCAGAGCTCAGCATGCTCCATCTCAACATCACCACCCTCCCGTCAGTCCCAAGTTTAAGCTGAAGTACACTGATAAAACCTGCAAAACTGCACAGAGACAAATGCTCCTAACAGGCAGGTGCAGTCATTTAGGACTTCACATAGCAAAATTAAACAATTCTGATAATAAAAACCCAGTACATGGCCCAGGACACAAATATCACCATGTTTAACCCCTGCAGAGCATTTCAACATCTATTTTCATTGGGTGCAAAAGAAAATATCAGCTCTCCAATGAGATCAAGCAGCAGAAGTATCACTGCTGTTACGGTCACTCCATGTACAATAGCAGGTTTTAGCCATGACATCTCTTGCAAGCCCCAATGGCAATAAACAGACGAGACATAAGAGGTAAATGTCACGCTTTCTCCGTCTTCAGTAGATCCCCTCACTTATACATACTTGGGTTTAAGCTTTCACACCTGCCAAACACAAAGCAACACATTCAGCAACCTCTTCTCAATAGTATCAGCATTCAGACAATACTGCTGCCATCTTAATTGTACTAACACCCCTCCACACACTAATGAGAAAGGAATGTTTTTCCAATCATACAAGTTGTTTTTTTCACATGGTAGAGACACCTCCAGACCCTTAGCAAGAGCGAGGAAGACAGCAGTGGTCTGCTGCCCCCTGTTGTGTCCTGCACATCCAACAGGAATGTGTCAGAAACTGCCTGCCTAGAACATCAAGCGTGATTGTCTTTCAGCCACCTGATAACTCATAAAATGTTTTTGAGCCTTACCAGAATCACTTCTTCCCCCAATATGCTGATAAAATGGTGAGCTAAAACAGTCCTGCTCACGCCTTCTTGCTTGCATTTAAAGTTATAACACCCTGCCACAGAAGTATACCTACTATATTAAAATTGGAGGAAATCCTATATTGTTTATAAGAAATATCTACTTAATTATCAAGCACTGGTGATTAGACCAAAGAACCCATAGCATTTATTAATGGGGTTAGTGATATATGTTAAAATGAGCATAATTCTATTTCAAGTTCAGTCATTTCAATGGAAAGACAGATGCATTTAAAACCAATAAGGAACTTAAGACCTTTCCCTTTTGTACTAGAAGACTTTTTTAGAATAATGCTAAAAACTTTGGACCCATTTGGAACAGGTTTAATGCATAAATAACTCTTTGGGTGCAAGAATTTTCAAGTTGCTGTTTTAGTATTCATTCCTTGCACAGTGCCCTGGTACATAATTGTCATTTCCTCTTGTGATCTTTCTGCTCTCATTTTCTCCTTCCCCTTGCTTCTACAATGACTGAGCCCCAGTCCTTTCTGCATCTCATCCTGTCGCCTCTCACTGTCGAAGCTGTGGCTCCATCTTCCATATTCCAACTCACAGGGGGACAGCCGCACTACACCCACATTTAGTCAACAGTTCTTTTCCAATCTCTTCTCCAACAGAATTCCTCCTTTCTTCCCAGGCTCTTTCTGATCAGTGATGCAATGCTCATATCTAACCCCAGTTTTAATCATTCCTAAAATTTTGCCATTTTATTATTTGGGTCTATTTTCAAAGATGTATGTGTTTATTCCATGTTATTGAATATCACTAATATTGTCAGATATGTTTTTCTTCTAATGCTGCTAAAAAGCAAACAGTATGCTTATTAATTAAAAAATAAATTAAGAAGCTTCCTGAAAAGTGGGATTGAGTACCAAGTCTAGAAGATAACAAAAAGAAGGAGAATTTTGTGTAGGTTTGGGTTTTCTGCAACTATCATTCTTACATTTGTCATTGTGTTAGCTGGCATCATGATCACTTTTCCTCTCCAGACACTGGACTGTAGCAAGAGTACGTGAAAACCCAGGACAGGAGTTACTTAAATTTTGTGCCCTTAACATAGAAATCAAGTGGAATCATTTGAAAGTAAATGTAATTTTGACAAGAAAATAAGTATATTAAGGTTGACAGGGTAAAGCAGGTCTGCTGTTTGCCATCTAATATTCCCATGATTGCTGAGATACCTGCAATACAGCAGAATTTGATGACTAATAGGAGTAGTGGGTGTTTTTCAACCTTCCCCAATTTGTGCTGATCTAGTTATGCTTGTCAGAGAAAGCATCCTTCCTGAGCTTATGATTGTGGCTAGACTGTAACTATTAATAGGCACGAGACACACATGTGGACGGTATTTTGGTGCAATTCAGTATAATGAAAGCTTGATTCACAGGTCTAGCTTTGTGCTTCTCTTACTGTGCTGGTGGTTTTTCTGAGGGTACAGTGAAGTAGTGCAATGGTGAATCTGGCCCTGAATATTCAACCAGCAAAAATTGTTGAGCAGTAAGTAAAAAACATGGTTGGAAAAAGTTGTATCTGGAAATGGAGGGCATCTTGTCTGCAGTGTATTATGAGAAGATCATACATTTAATCAACAGTGTCTTGGAAAGCACTGTGTTACTTTTAACCAACATCACTCTGCTTTCATTTGTATGATGGACATAGATTTCTTTGCATGATAAAATGTTATATATTAAAAAAATAAAATCCTAATATACCTTTTAGTATCTAAAGGTCACTGAATACACTAATAAATGAAAGTGCACAGATCTCTCAGAGGTACCACAGTAAATCGGGGGTTAGGTTTAAAGAAGAAATAGATTACATCTCTCTTATCAGTTCTCACATTTGCTGCTATTTTGTTGCAGCTGTGGTAATGCAGTAAATATGGCCACTGCTACTCTGTTGCAAGAGGATCTTTATAAATTCCAGTTGTCAACACGAAATCAATTCTGCTATGGGCAAAAGAGTGTTTCTTCATTCCAATATTTGCACTCAGCTAAACCATATCCACAGGCTCTGGCTTCATTTATTTATTTATTTGGAACTTGGAGTACAACACATTTTCGGTCCAGCACTATGGATCTGTAGCAAAATTGCATAAAGGTTGTGCAGTGAATTTTTCTAGGCAAATGGATCCTTTGATTTCAATGAGAGAACAAAGCCTCTGACTGATGCACTGTGGATTCAATATGAGCCATGCTTCCTAGTCAAAGAACAAATGATATATCATTAATTAAAGAAAAAAAAATGGGAAGTGAAATTATTATTATATATCTCAGTGTTCCATAATGATTTTTTCTTGTGTCTTACACCTACGGTAAATAAGCCAAGCACTCAGTAGCAACAGAAAAAAAAAAGCCTTCAGTTTGCAATTTATTTTTCTACAGTCTTTCTTCTTCCAGTGAAAGTGTCTATAAAATTTTTAAAGGAAAGTAGGTTGCTAAAATGTACTTAATTTGCCATGATAGATTGAGTCCATGCTTCAGTGACTGTAATTGAATCTGTGACCTATTTCTTTAGTAAAGTAGAAATAGTCTCTTGGGTTTTTGTCACTACCATCTTTTAATGAAATTCAAAAAGGCTGTCAAAATGTCTACACTTTTTCCACTAGTTGTTAATGTTATTACTTTACAATTTGTTACTTTTTAATTAATCTTAATAAATGTGTACACAGTCTACCTGACAGTTGGAAATGGTAGACATCAATTCATCACTGTCACACTGTAAAGCAAAATTAACAGGACAGAAAGGGCATTAAAAGCAATAGAGTATCTAAACACATATTGGTTCTACTTAAACATACTTTGTATGTCTAATTTACAGGATCTCTATATTATAGGAGCCCCACTCCCACAGCTGAAGTTGAAGGACCTGTCAGCATTTTAATCACAACCTCTATTTCCAAGACATTGCAACTCAGCCTCTGAATCAGTCTTGGGACTGAATTTGGTAGGGAGATTCCCAGGGCAGGAACACCTCTCACCCCCCATTTCCTTCATCAGAAGTTACTCTCACTCATTATAGCCCTTAGAAATACCATACTGTGGGGAGCTGGGATGTGAACCAGGGCTTGAGTGATGTCCTGACTCCACACTTGGATAAGACAAACCCTACTTTCCTGTATTGGGTTTTCTGTGAGAGTTTTTTTTGGTAACGGAGGAAGGGCTGTGGAGACAGCCCTTTAAGAAGCTACCTGAAAAGCTCACCCTTTTCCTTTGTCAGACCCAGCTCTGACCAAGGCCAAGCCAATGATGAGCCTGTCATTTGCCTGTGACCTTTTTAAGTGGTGAGAAGCCCTCCCAGTCCTTATTTTGACTAGCCCCTTTCTTGGGGCATCGTGGTGCTCAGTTATGCACTGGGCCTAAACCATGACATTTCCCACTCAGTGTTTACAATGGGAATGTAACAGGCAAGGGGAGCAGAAAGTGGGAGTTGTATCTTGTCCCCCAGTTCAGACAGATGGAGCAGCAGAGCAAACCTTTCCTGCCCTACAGTCCAGAACACAGCCTCTGTGTCTTAATAGGTGCTCTTTAGCTTGATTATTTCTGATATGTTGGTGTCTCTAGGAAAAGTCAGTCTGACAGTTCTTCCCTCGTCAAGGGTTGGGATGCCACTAGCTTAGTGTTAACATGAAGCTGAGAATGATGTTACCAAAAATTAGGTGTCGCGTTCCTCTGATATTATATTTAAGCCTGTTACTACATAAGCATTGATTTATGATCAATACTACGACTGCACATGGACATCCTCGGGCTGGCACTCACTAGAGAGGAGGTCTTCAACAAAGCAGTGTAAAGCAGATCCTGTGGCTGAGAATAATTTCCTCATTATACAATGATAGGGAACATATTATCCATGTAAGACTGAGACTTATAAGAAGCTGAAAATGCAGTCCAGATTTCTCCCACCTTTGGGGCATGCAGGGAGAGTGCCCCAGTCTCTTGTTGTGAGTAGAGGGCTTTTGTCCTGTTGCAAACCCCTATTTCCTATTGTGGACCTGCAGCAGAAGCTCTCTCTGCTGGTGTGTACACATCAGATTCTCAGGAAGAGAATGCTGTACGAGCCAGCTATTTATATTTCAAGTATGACCTTCCCTCCCGCTCAGCCTCAGTACAAAGTAACATGAGTCACACTTACCTGAAACCTACTGATAGATTTTTTATTATTATTTTTAAATGTAAGTCTTGAGAGTGGAAAACAAAGAGCAAACAAAATAATCCCAGACTTTAAAAACTCAACCTCAACACTTAATCACATTCCTGTTCTTTTAGTCTCTCTTTTTGCCTGCCTCCATCCTACAGCTCTATACATCAGTAGTCCAAACTAAGAGCAATGAAGCCATAGGGTAAAGGGCTTTAGCTCAGGAAGGCAACCGCTGTGCCTTCTTCTGGACACAATAAACTCAGTGAGCTGCAAAGGCACCAGATCACACTTCTCTGTTGTCAAGTTACAGAGATGCTTCCTAGTTAACAGTTGGCTACTAGTGTAGTTCAAAGCACAGCTTACTTCAGCTGGCCTGCCATGGGATGGACACAGGTCTGACTGCACAAGGGTACGATTCAGCTGAGGGGTGAATTGCAGGCAGGGCACCATGGGGAAGCTTATTTCACCACTACCTGTGATCTACTTGACCTATTTCTCAAATAAGTAAAAGACTCTGTTTCCACTTAGCTGGAATTTTTAGTGAAAATTAAAATAATGAACATCTAAGTTCAAAGGTCTATAAAGAGATGAATGCTATTGAAAAGTTACATACACACACAACCACATAACTATGGTACATTTTCTCAGAGGAAATATCACTGATAAGGATATCCAGCATATGGAGTCACTAACATGATGGACTATAATGGCTTGAAAGCAGTCATTATGTTCTATTAGGATACACAAACAAAACAGATTCCCTCAGCAGACCTTGGTATGTTTCAAAGCTATTACACTCCAGAAAAACTAAATCTGCATTTTAATTACTGTAAAGTTGCTTGAGAGCTTTACCCAATCTACTGGATATTATCCTCTTAAACATAATAAGGATTCAAACAAAGAAAGGACGTTAAAAATTAAATTACAAGATAAAGTCTGCTTGCCAAATCTGAGGTTAAAGATACTAAGTAAAGATATAAGGAGATACACAGAGACAAATTTTCAGAGGATTGCAACCTAACCTCTATTTTCATGAGCAGTTTTCTATTCGCAAGTAACAATGAGCAGAAAGACAGGCTTTGGTGCCTGATTACTGGATAGCTAGGACCACTCAAAGACTTAGAAATTTTCCTTACCTGCACTTGCCATCATACCTGCAATTTTCCAAGTGCCTCCAGCTTCAATTTCCCTTAGAAAATGAGGTTGTACAGGGTAAGAGTGACTGGCGTGTTGACGCCAAGTGTAGCTGTAGTGGCTGAGACGCCTGAGTCCTAACATTCACCTGATGTTTTGAGCCAGCTAGAACTGCCTGCCTGCTCTTCACTTAAGTCAGGTTCATAAACTTCCACATTTGTCGTTACTAAAATCCTGAGCAGACATCTTGCATAAACATATGGTGTACCCTCTAATCCAAGCATAACTGAAGCATTAATGAGTAAATTCACAGGAAGTTTATCTACTAAGTCCAAAAATGACTAAAAATGTATAATGTTGGGCCTGAATAGAGTCCCATGGAGTCTCTTCATATTAGCTTTGGACCTTCTGGCTCTTTTCTCTTTCTCCCATGTAGTCCTTCAGTTTTGTAAGATCACAAATCCATGCCCTGAGTCAGAAAAGCACTTAAGCTAGCAAAATGTATCTCTTGAATGATAGAAAAACCTTAGATACATTTAATATCTTTTGACTTGGAGGAATAGTGCACAAAAGTTCTAATCCAAAAAAAACCTTTTAGTGGCTGCCTAGGCTTTAAATACTTCAGATAGATTTATATGCAATTTTTGAGAAGTTCAATGGCTCATTATGTGATGAGAAGATGCTATTAAGATGTACAAAGAATGGTTACATGAAAATCAGTCATTTCAAAGAAATCAGACTATCTATATTTGTTAAGAATTTTCTTTATACTACTGCAGGAATATTAAAATAATTATCTTAGCATCCTTTTCCAAAACTTAAATTGCTAAGTTCATATTTAAAGTCATATTCAAAAGATGGGACAGGACATTTTGGAACTGAAAACCTGCCAGCCCATAGAGGACATCGGGAGGCTCAGTTCACCTGCTTCAGAGTCTGCATTGAAAGATGGATCACACGGCCAGTTTCTGTCCCAAAGAAAAAAGAAATACTGCTTTACACTAGATTTTAGAATGCAAAACATCTACATAAATAAAACACAAAACACTTTGGCCAAGCATGAAAAACAAAACGAGAGCTTAAAACTTTGTCAAGACAATGTGCACATATTCCCATGTAGCTTTGAAGAACAGTATATTAGCTATTAATCAATACATTAAACAGATTAAGTCAGATTTCTACAATCTTCAGATTTTTTGAAGAAATATTTAAGTCACAATTTCCTGGCATACTGAAAGGTTTCAGCTCATTGTTATTTATCTAACAGAAATAGACCAACTATATCAAAAATAAACCTAGAAACATAGAATGCATTGGGTTGGAAGGAACCTTTAAAGCTCATCCAGTCCAATCCCCCTGCAGTGACCAGGGACACTGTTACCAGATCAGGTTGCTCACAGCCCCATCAAGCCTGACCTTGAATATCTCCAGGGATGGGGCCTCCACCACCTCTCTGGGCAACCTGTTCCAGTGATCTACCACTCTCATGGTGAAGAGCTTTTTTCTAATATCCAACCTAAACCTACCCTTTTCTAGTTTACAACCATTACCCCTTGTACTATTGCTACAAGAGAAGGGGAGGATGAAATCAGACTAAAATGATGGCAGCAGAAGTCCTGAACTTACAAGGAAGATTGACAACATTATGAAATTTCAGCTTTATCTTAGTAATTTTTATCTAGATTCCAGTCTCACAAGGCTTTGAACATATATAACTTAAGTCTCCCGAAGGGAAACTGATATACATTTATATATATATGTATGTGTAATTTGGAAAAAAACAAAATAGTAGCAAGAATCAAAAATGCCAAACTTCTTCCTCACTCCTAAATTCTGTAACTTTCTAGAAGAAATATAAAGAAGGAAGGACAGAAAGGCCTCCACCAGTGAAGGAGAGGGGAGGGGTTGGGCAGGATGCATTTCTTGAATTATGAAAATCCAAATGCGTGTAAATTATGGATCTGAACAGCTTTTGTCAGCCTTTAAAAAGATAGAAAGGTAATTCAAAAAATGGAAATGAATAAAAGTAACGGAATTGTCTACAGATCACGAATGCCGTAGCTGCAATTTCCAGACAGAGAGGACAAAAGGGAGAAATGAGTTCTTAAAAATAATGTTGGTGAATTACAGCTCTGCATAGACATAAGCATTTTCATAAGATGGATTAATGATAAGCGCTGGATATCATCCTGCACTACAGAGTTCTAAAGCACATCCATAGTCCTTTTGGAAGAGCCCCACGTGTAATTCAACATCGTACCACTGACCTCAGCGAGAGTGAAAACAAGTCAGGACCTCCAAGAGCCATACTTAGCAGTTATAATGAAGAGCAGAGGTTCGGGGCTTTTGTTTGTTTTAAACGGATAAGAATTATTTGTTTCATATATATTCAGAGTATATGAAACACGTGCCTTGGGCTGGAAACATCAGCTTATATGATTGCAGAAGAACAGAGATGGTCATGATTGAATTGGTAAATCCCCAGAATAAACCCTCTTGAATTCATCTTCTGAAAACACAAACAAATAAAGAATAAAGTTGTCAGAGGAATCGTACTACATTACATAGTGATTTTTCAACTTCACATGTAAAGAAAGTAAAAGCTAGAGAATGCATTTATGTTCTAGTAAACCTTCCAGTTAAACTTTTTTCCTGCTTTTAAAGACTTTAAATGTTAAACTAGGTTCCATACTGCAAGAATTTCAATGGAAGGGTGAAATATTTTCATGTCTCACAATGGATTAAACACCATTTGGCAGATGGTCAAAAGTTTAGGAAAAGCTGCACAAAGCACAAGAAGATGAATAGAAAAGACACCTCGAAGCACTGAATTGGAACAAGAGGAGTTGGGAAAGGTCACTCACAACAGTAAAGCTACTGAACATTTTAATCACAGCCTGGTTCTCTTGCTCTGAGTCTTATTTCACTTAGCCATTTTTACGAGTGCAAAATGGGTGCAAATCATTATTCAAATACTATTTCATACCCACTTATAATGCTCTTAACTATCACTGCAAGGTGAGAGGCAGAAGCTTATCTAGTTCAAGTTTTGCAGCAGTCACAAACTTTTGGGTCAGTGGGAATGCAACTTCGCAAAATTATTTTCAATTAAACTGTACTTTACAGAGAAATTGATATTTGTGAAGAAATAGAAAAAAAGGCTCTTTCATGCATTATAAATATTCTTTCTGAAACTGTACAAAAAATTTTACTCTGAAAGTTCTCCCAATTGCCACAACTAACAGCCTAGAAAAGGCAAGCAGAGACAAAATACAACTCTCCAATCAAATTCTAATTGAAGCTGTGATTTAGGAATGATATCAAAGTCACAGGAAGTCAAATTCAGGAAGAAGTGATCGATTTATTTTTCTAGATACTCCAAAATATTCTGATTCTTAGAAATACCATTAAGAGCTCTTATTGTGGTGATCTGGAGATTACCACAGTGGATTTCAGTGGGAAAAAAGCTCAGAGAAATCAGTGGGGAGATTTTGTATAGATAGACTGCACCTACTGCAGAAAATTATTTTAGGTCTTAGAGAGGCATCTAACCGAACAGATTTGAATTTCATTTGAAAAAATATGTTCATGGTATTCAAAGTGCACATCGAATAATCGTGCAATAAGTGAAGTCATGCTTTCATTTTATATTGAATTTAAAAGTACTACTACTCAGAAAATGCAACAACAAAATGTTCCAGTATTCTTTTAGAATCCAGAGAAACAGCTAGAAACTATTCTATTAATTTTAAGCCACTTAAACTCTGTCTACTTTCATTTCCATTTATGACTACAACAAAGCCTAAGTGGCTAAGTTTAGTTTGTCTAGTTCATGACTTCCCCAAACCCCCAGCCCAGACTAACAGAAATGGAGAGATAGCAGAGCTGCATTGTACTCTACATAAACCATCCTTTCAATTTCTCAGAGAACAACTTCAGAATAAAACCAGGTATCTCTCAGAAGGAACATCCACTGTGTTCATGAAAGGGAAAAATGTATACTTGCATTCTTTCCCAGATCATGATAAATAGCATGAGCACTATTTACAGCACAAACACCATTTTGACCTACTTGCATTACCTTCTCTTCCTATCAACTAATATGGAATGCTTTTGATGTCAGATATCACATTAACTCTAAGCAGCGCATATTCCCTAAGAGTTGGGAAATGTACTGCATTATTTCCTCCTTTTACCTCCACTAAAGAAGTGATAATCGCAAAAGCTGACTTGACGCTTGATTCTGCTTTTCAAGTTTCTTTCTGTTACTACTTAACAGTGTGTCTTTGCTATGCATTGAAAAGCTACTTCCATCTCTGTGGCATGGACTTCAAAAGGCTTGGTTTTTTCAGCATTTCCAGCAAGTCTAACAATACCAATAAATTAAGCCTAGTAAATAATTCCTATTTGAGAGAACTTTCTGCAGTCCTCTGAGATCCCTTGCATAGGACAGACCTACATGAGAAAGTGCAATGCAGTGCAGCAACATCCTTTAAGCGTTTTTGTTGAACATTTCATCATAGTGTATGCAGAAAACACTGTTCGAATACAAACAAATTACAAGGAATGCTAATGGGAAGAAAGCAATCCTAACTCTAAATTCGTGATATCAAGTACTGCCTGAAATGGCTCTTAATGCTCAGAGACAAGATCTTGGCATTATACCAGACAGACCAGCAGAAATTTCATCTTAATGGTCAGTAGCAGTTAAAAAGAAAATACATTATTTGTAATTAGAAAAGAAACAGGTACCTACACAAAAAAAAAACCTTTTGACATTGTGTAATTCCATTTTTTGCCCATAGCTTCAATTCTGTGCAAGTCAAGGAGGGAAAAAAAATAATAAGTTAAAGAATTAGAAGAGGTGCAGAGAAGGTCAACATGGATAAAGATTTTGTAGAAGTGCAGTGGTAGATAAAGCTTATGCAATCCTGTGGCATAGAAAGATGAACAGAGAAAAACTGTTTCTTCTCTCTCTTCCTATCCAGCCATCAGCCAGCAACAAAAGAAATTAGCAGGAGATATATTCAAAACTAGCAAAAAAGCATTTCTACAAGTTATCCACTGTGGAAGTTTTTCTCACAAGATGCTGTAGAGGCTAAGAGTCTACCTAGGTCTGAGGAACAGTTGGAAAGAAAAGCTGAGAGCTGAAAGAAAATCATTGAGAGCTGATGCATACAGTAAGAGAGAGACCACCTCTTTTTGAGGATGTCCTTGATCCCAAATCACTGGAAGCTGGGGATGGACTCTGGAGGAATACAACTATGGGCTTCTGCAGTTCTCACACTCTCTTCTGGGCACCCTTAACATCAGGGACATTAGTCTGGCACAGCATAGCTTTACTTAGATCTGTCCAATGCCAAGCAGCATTTTGCAAACAAATATTAGAGGCACAAATTGTAATGACAGTTACTTGTAATGAACTCACTGGGCAACAGGTAAGAGACAGACATGGTAATAATCAGATCAGTTATGTTTTCAGCACTGGTTGCTCCTCTTCTGACTACTGAGAATGCACATTAACCATTGGTATATTTAGTTACTCATTTTCCAGGTTTAGTTTCTGTCAGCCTTCACTAAATTACCAACAGCAGCACTATGGGACTTCACTCCCATCATTAAACTGCGGGGAGCAACCCTGTCAGCTCTGACCAAAGCTCTGTTACCTGTGGGTAAGGCCAGACACAAATGTATCAGCAGCCTGGGAACACTCAATGCCTTGAGTGGTTTCTCCAAAACTTCAGTCTTGCCTTTCCTGTCCAATCTGGTTTTCTGTTTTTCAGGTACAGAGCAGGTACTGGATCAACTCATATGTGGTATCTTTAGAGGAAATTTCCATAGTGAACAAATAACTTTAGCTCAGACACTCTTGGATATTTCTGCATGCTTAATGGTGCTTGTCTGCTCCTTCTCTGGGTTATACAGTGCCGCGAGCCAGCAGTCTTGTTTTGCAAAGTGGCAGAATTTTGCTGTTAACTGTAACCATATCTTTAGAACTTTCTCCATGTTTTGTAAATGTTCCTCTGAATTCATCCAAGTGTTTGTATATCATCGAAATAGCAGGCAACACCATGTACCTCTTGCTGTACCTCACCTGTTTTTCTCTGGAATATAGCAGGTGCACTGGTCACCCCATAAGGAAATCTTTGGTACCTAAATAGCCCCTCATCCAAGTTCCCTGACAGGTTTTTTCTGCTGTGGCTCCAGGGCCCATGTTGGCAGGAATGGAACTGTGAGAAAATGAAACTGCTGGGAAACCGTGCTCACTCTACCAGCCTCATAAGCTCATAAGCCAATTCTCCAACTTCTGGTAAAATTTTACCTAAGTTTTACTCCAGTTGATTTTAAGTAGTATCCTTTTACCAAGCCCTCACCTGTACTAAACACAGCACAACAGTTTTTCAATTTCCCATTTTCCTCTGAGTTACTACCACACTGTGGTCTCAGCCAGTTAAAATTCTGATGGCAGCTCTGTCCAGCAATGTGGAGAGACACAAATGCATGCATTTGGTGTATCATGTAAAAAGTATTTTTTTTCCAAAATACTTTTAATTAGTTTCCTTTTACACCCCATCAGAAATCAAAAATATTGTTACTTCTCTATCTATCACTATTTTCAATGCCATGTCACTTAAGCAAATGAAAATAAGTTAATAAGCTATGCCTCTTCCTTTTCTACAATGTGTGATTTTGTGAAGTGGCAAAATATCCTAACCATGCTTCCAAAAGGAGCCCTGTTTCTAAGTCTATAGCTGCCATGGAATAAATCTGATAGATTTCAACTGCTATTTTTTTGTCTTGGTAAAGGGTTTACAATAGTAGCAGCAAAAACCCCCTTCCAATCAATGTAAATTCACATGCAAACAGGCTCCAGAAGCATCTCTAACAACTGTGATGCTCCTCAGCAGTAGAAAATCAGCTCTAACAAATTTTTCTTTGGTCCCGCACCTCATTTCCCTTGTTCTTGTAAAAGTTGGTCTTCCCTGATTTGTTTTGAAATATTCACTATGTTTTTTTCTTTTCTGGGTTCAAGAAGTCCTGCCTCTGTGCATTCCAGTGGGAGTTCCTGCATGCAAACATTTTCCTTCGTAAGTCTAGCTGTTATGCTACTGAAACAAACTGATTTTAAAAGTCTGCCCAAAATACCAAAACAACATATATGATCTGATTATTTTAGGACTGACAAAAATGCAGAGTTGATTATTAGAATGAAGTTTATATCCATCCTTCAAATTATTTGTGGTAGGCATATATAATAGTCTTAAAGACACTTTTACACTTCAGTATTTCATCTTATCAAATTCTTATACATGAATACAACATATTGAGCAATAAAAAGTGCATTTTACAGCTAAGGTAAGAAAACCAGCCCTTTGTGTGGTCACACCTTCCACGTAATTGTCATAAAACAATATTCAAGTTTCTGAGTATCTTTTTCACTCATTACACTGGAACTTTTTTATGGATCTATGCATGAACATTTTATTTGTCCTTCTCTTTTAAAATATTATTGTAGGTGTGAGCACTCTCAGTTGTGCTGTATGTAGAGGGTTTAAAAGAAATGCAAACCCTTCTTCTTCAAACAAACTCAAAACCATTAACTACTTGTTTGCTAAAAAAGAAAAAACCCAAACAAACTAGCAACATTTTGTTACGTTGAACTCAAAACAATAAACATCCGAAAGCTATTAAAAACAAGCTCACCTCATCACCTCTTGCAAAGCCTATACTATAGTTAAAACCGAAACTGACTTAAAACACCATCGCTTCCCTGTAGCAAAAGGAAGAAATTAGGCAGGTTTTATTATCAAAATGACACTGGTTTTCTCTAGTCATGATAGTCTGTAAGTGCCTTACGTTCATGGGCTTAACTTAATAACCAGGTCACAAGCATCTGTGAATGTGCATTAAGTTTGTGCAAACAACTGTGTTTGGAGGTCAAGCTAATTCATGTGTGTGTATAGATGAAAAATGAGCTACTTGGCACTGTTCATCCACAAATTTCCTGTTCACATGTGGAAATGATATTCATGAAATATAGGCATGCACCTGCATGTTACTTAATGTCTGATGGTCAGGTTTTGCTTCTCACCACGAGTTCACAACGCAGCCTTTTGTGGTTATTAGTTTGCATCTTCAATAATATTACTCCAGATTTATATTAGAATAAAATTTGCTTCTTGTCATCAAAAGTGGATGTAAACCTTGAGAATGAAGTTTATTTGCATAGTCACTTCCAACTAGCTGTCTCTCAGGATGAAAAAAAAGAGCTAAATATTTTCTCAACAGAAAGCCATATCTTTAAACTAAACAGAAAGTTTAGGCCAAATAATCATTTAGCTCATCAGATTATATCAAGTGTCTGCATTAAGCAATAGTTAGACCTGATATATACAACCATGGATGTTCAACAACTTTCAAGACGTCATTTAGAGAAAATAATTGGATTATATTGAACTGAAATCCTCTTTTGAAATCAGATAAGGTACTTCATAAGAAACAGACCTTACATTTAATCTGGGTGAAATGCAATAATTAGGTTTGCAATTGTCATGGAAATATTGAAGGAAGCTATGCAAATTAGCTAGTAAAACAAGTAGTACGAAAAGGCCAATAGTCTCAATAAATAGCATTCTCCTACACACTGGTGAGTTGCCACAGTTTTTGTAATCAATAGCGTAACATGTAAAGATCCATCAAGCACACTGTAGACTGCAAGATACAGGTGACAAAATATGGATATGGGAGCAGAGCTAGTTGTCTGAATAGCCTGGCCACACACTGTCACCAGCAAAGCCAGAAGGGCTACAGGTTGTTTCCTTTCCATCAGACAAGAGGAAATACACACAGTCCAGACTGAAGAGAGCTTTATGTTGAAACTTTGTATCCAGGACTGAACCTATTGCATTAATCTCGGCACATCTTTGGGTACTTCTTTATTGATCAGAAAATGATTATATGTACGTTCACATCTGAAACACGTGTGGGACCTTGTTACCTTCAAGAAAATGAGTGTCTTTCCATTTACACAATTACATTCTTCCTTTGCTGCAGCATGAAAGGTTTATGTTATTACACTTCATATGGTGTCTTCTCACATTTTAATACTATGCCATTTGTCCCCAGTGCAATAAAGACAAACATTAAGTCAATATTCAGCCAAAACTACAATATGAAACAGAAATAACTAATGGCTGCAGTACAAGAAACAGTAAAGAGCAGATAATAGGAAGTTCACAGTAAATCTGATTTTTTTCCCCGCAGAGATGAGGAATTTTTGTAGTTATTTGTCACGATTTGCATAACAAGTCTAGCTACAGCTTTTAGTCTGGTCAGTGCTGTATGTCAGGACTGGCTTAGACAACAAACAAGTAAGAAAGATCTATTTTGAAACACAAAGAGCATATCCAAACCTGGAGAGTCTCAAAAGATAAGCAAAATCCCCAAATCTCTAACATGATTCTGGATTAGACTCCTGTGAACACGTTTTCAATACCTCATGTGACTTCTTTGAAAAAGAGGAGAAAGTCTCTTGAACTCAGCATGAGAAAACACATGCAAATGAGCCTGCTCAAAGTCCAGTACTGTTTGACTAAAAGCTCCTACACACTGAGCCTGGAATTCACTTGCCTTTCAAACGTAAATATAAAACTAAAACGGCTTCTTGGCTTAATCCTCTTATTTCAGCAACTCACCAAGAACCACTCCTGGAACAAGAGAAACCATTCACTCCCCTTGTCTTCACCACACTTTCTTTGGTATTTCTGTGTAGAAGAACACCTTCAGAGCTCTTCCAACAGAAAATACGTGTTTTCTATCATATACTATGTTTGAACAATCTCTATCTAGATAAGACAACGAGGTAATCATTTATGAGATGATAACAACAGGAAAAAGAATGAAAAAACCAAACCAGGAGTGTGTTTTTAAAGCAACACACTACTTGATCAAAACATGTAATTCAGCTTACATAGCCATCAACCAATCTGTTTCCTTTACAAAAGAAAGAGGAGAAAGAAAGAAAAACTGGTATCCACAAGAGCTTGGACTAACATTAAGATAAGAAGACTAATAGCTGATCCCTTTCAATGGATAACAAACTGTTCTTCAAAGTTGATTACATCAATACATTTTAAAGTCATATCTATTGAAATAAAAGCCATACTGAAGGAGAGGTAAATGGAAAAGTAATGTAGTTACTGACAGAATAGTGACAGCTGTTCACTCAAGCCTTATTGAAACACTAATTTGACCTGTTTGGGATATCAACATATGCTATACCTTTGCAAGTTATTTAACCTGAAATTTATGGCATTTATAAGCATATAATGTTGTTGGGTTTTTATTTGCTAACCATCACAGTTGTATATGAAATGAGAGCACAGTACCAAAACCTGGAGTTTAATAAGTCTTTATAAAACTTTCTTTTTCTGAGATGTACACCAAGTGGTGAATTTTGAACACCAGTTACCTTATATCCCTGCCATGCTCTTAGGTTGCTTGAAACCAGAGCAGAACACAGTCCACAATCTAAGGAATAGTCTGGTATTTTCAAAGGTTCCTTCATTCTCATCTAATTATTATAATTTAAGAACTTCAAAATTTCCTATTGACACTACCAGTAAATAGCTCTACCTAGACACAGAACATGCATCTAATACAATTATAAAGTAGTTACAAGGTAGAAGGAAAAAATACACTAACACATTTTACCAGCTTTGAGAAGACACTGGATATGATAGCTAACCAGTAATAATCTATGCAGAGCATTAGCAAAATTTGGAGAGAAAAGTTAAAATTCAGTGTGAGCTGAACATCTATTTTATTAGCTCTACAGAAGGCCATTACTGGGCTGCTACATCTCCTGTTAAAGAAATAGTGCAAAGCGTGGTACATGGTCTCTTTTACACTGTCACGGTCACTGAAACAAGCATTGACTTTCCTGCACATCTAGCTGCAGGAAGAGATTTCATGCTTGGAGAATACGAAGGAATGGTTAGGCTGACCGTTTTTAGAGGTTGCTTGGAGATTAAGCTTCAAATCTAGAGGAAAAAGATACACTGATAGTGAATGTGAATTGCAAAATAATAACTTGCAACGGCTCTGTGATTTATCACATGGTGCCATAATTTATCATAAGGTTGTCAGTACCGGATATGTACCTCAACAGTGCACAACAGAGTCACATCTTACAAGTTTTATATCAGTTATAATTAGGATATCAGACTATTTCTAAATAAATACGTGTTCAAAATGCTATGAAATGAACTACTATAATTTAATACATTAGACCAAAGATATTATGCAGCTGGGACAGCTTTAAAACTAACTCCTTAAAATTTGCAGAGATGAAACCATACAATGGAAGGATAAAAATAGTGTTTTGTATTGTTCAGGTAATCATTTTTCATTAGTTGAGCTACTGTGATTGTGCTATTTAAGTTGTATGTCACTTTAAATCTTCAAAAACTGTGTGAACATTAATTATAAATTAACATTAATAAAACACCTCTGTCTAAAGTATTTAAGTATTTATTAACTCTACTTCACAGATGTGGAAACTAAGACAAAAAGAATCTCAAGTTTCAAACTTCAAATGCTTAAATTTAGATACCAAAACCTGTATTACCTTTACAATATTTTCAAAAGCTCCGAGAACCAAAAACATAACTTGAAACCCAGAGGTTCTGGATGTCTCACCACAGCTGAAGATGGGGATATTTATTTAGAAACCTCATACAGCAGTCCAGGTTTAGGACAACATTCCAGGACCACACAACTTAGGACAAGTGCTGATTTGCGATTCGTGCTGCTTAATTTCAGCCCCGCAGACACTTTAGGTACCCAGTTTAATTATCCAGGATGTATCTGTAGTCAACTGCGGGAACTGAAAGATGTCTTCAGAGTTTAGATCATTCTATCTTAAAACCATCTAAGTGGGATGGAGGAAAATAAAATAGATGAACAGTTTACAGTGGTCATCTATAAGCCATGCGAGGAAAATGCAATCCAAATGTGCAAGACAATTGTGACAAATCCCTTCCACACAGCACCCTCTCAAAACCAGCAAGAGCCAGTACATCCTGAAAGACCTGCGAGATCAGACTGCCAGCACAGCAAAACAATTCAGACTGTGCAAGAGTTATGTCTCTCTCTCCAAACTGCTTGTTTATTCCAGCAGCAAAGAGCTAAAATAGTTCCTCTGTGAGACACTATTTATTTTAATAGCTTGCTATTACAATAAAAAGAATTATTATGCAAAGGATGCCTCATAATTAAACTTTTAAAAGCTGCACAACACAATACTGCGCAGAAGAGTCCCTTAAATATACAATCCATTGTCCAGGTAGAAATAGATTAAATGCTTGAACGTGGATTTATCCACACAAAATATTCTTCCAATCAGTCATATAAGTTTTATAATCTATATGTATATTATTAAAACTACTATGAAAGAGGTTGATTCTTTATGCATAATCAGTTCCCATTGAATTTAAATTACTTCCAGTAAAGCACTGATGCAGATAAAATACTCTAAATGTACAGAATATTAAGCAAATGTTTATATTAAAAAATTGCTTTCAGGTGAAAAAGTGCTCAGTGAAGCACAACCCCCATAGTGCCTTGCGGAATATTAAAGCTCCATAGATCACAAGAAGACAACAAGTATTCCTGTGTAAAAGCCTGAGGTGGGATGAAAGGTAGCATTCCGATGACAAGCCTCAACAAAAGAAATGTGCAAACACATGGGGTGTGATACTATTGAGATGTAAATGAGGTTAGAAATATATGGAATCAAACCTGCTTAGAGTCAGGAGTGTCTTGTCAAACAGGGACAACAGCGTGTTTAGCACAAGCAGCCTCAGCTGACTGGTATGCCCACTAGAATTTGCATGAGCACTACCTAACTCTGAGAAGTAACTTGTGAACAGAAGTATTCTTTTAAGGGAGTTATAATGTAACTCCTACTAGAGGAAGGATATAAACTAGACTAGGTGAACAAACCTCCTTTGGAGGCTATGGGATCTGGGATCAGAATCAAGATGTCAGGTTCAGGCTAAGATCTGGTCAAGGTGGAGAAAATAAAACACACAAAAAGGAGAGGCTGAAGACTACAGATTTCATCAAGAGAACCTGTAAGAAACAGTAGTGTTTGGATGTGTTTCTTATAGAAACAGAGGGAGAAGGGGAGAAAAGAGCTATTCTTACTTTGAAATTGAAAATACAAGTTAATACTCTCCTTTTTAGGAGCATGGGTACCAAGTCCACTTTAACAGTCATGCTCTTAAATGCAAGTTTTTCCCCTATCCTTACTTGGCTGGACAGAGGAAATAAAGGCAACAAGGATGGCTCAAGCTCCTATTCCACCAGGCCAGCAGAATTGAACATTTACAGCCTGTATGATCCTATCATGATCAGCATAGGAAGGAGGAAGAAGGAGAAATTGTTGCTCTTTCACCAAATTCAATTGTCTGGGCACTTGGGTGGCAATAACAACCTGTTGCTCCTAAAAATACGACCTAAGTTAGTTCACTCTGAGGACTGATCTTGGTTAACTGTCCAGGCTCTCTTAATAACCTGTACAGGGATTTTTTAAAAAGAAAATTGTTCTATCCTAAGCAAGCATATTCTATACCTGCATTTCTCTTCCACTTCTTCCTCATGATGGCATATGTTTGCGTTAGCAATGCACCCACATTGATCATGAAAGGACCCTAGACTAAACATCTCAATTTATACATCTAAATGTTACTTCCTATAACCCCTTCCAGATAAGAGAAGCCAAATTAAGAGTCAATAATTTTCTGAGGTAAGTAGCCCTTGGGTTATACAGACATTCCTCAGGGTTGAGTTCTACTGGATCAGAACAGGACTAAATTACAGATTGTTACTCTCAACTCCCTCTTAACTGTGCTGCCTGTGGGTTTAAAGATTAACAATCTCTGGAAGGAGCCAAACGAACAGATCTATTTATTTATTTATTTACACTGCTAAAACTGTATATTTATTAATACAGACTGCTTTTGACAGCTTTAGCAATAGAGCTGTCTACCAGGCAAATATATCCCAAAAGTAACCATAACTGTTATCTGATTCAGCTTTTACTCAACTACTTACAAAACTCCTACCTACCTTGACAAAAATGAGCTTGGAATGTGCCCCTCCAGCTCCACCATTTAATAGAGAGCCTGCACTATTTCTTTCAGACTAAAAGCTGGAACTACTGTATTATGTAAATGTTACTGCTTCAATCTAAAGATTGGTGTTGTCCTAGTAATTAACTCTCTGGTTAATTA
>NW_010158912.1:0-15289 GCF_000695765.1 Mesitornis unicolor | reverse complement strand
TTTCCCTTTGCTCAGCAACCTGCATTCATGTGCATATGCAGACTGTTACAAAAATAAACTAATAAGCTTTATATTGTCTGTGCAGAATTGCTAGGAGATTGGCAATAAGAAAAAATTTAAGTCGCCTTCTGGAAGCTGAAAATCTATTAAAAATGGAAATGTAGCTTTTCTCCAAGAAGCTGAAATCCAATAAAAATGTGAATTTTGTCATGTGGAGTGATGGATTTGGAGCACTTAAGAAGGACAAATGAATCATGCTGAGCTGTTAAAATCCCTGCCAGTTCTATGCCATTCCACGAGGATGTGAAACTGTCTTTGTTTGCTTTCCTAACAACCATCTCCTGAAAGATTCTCTGGGAACATAGGAAGCTTCTGTAGTGGGATAATTGTTTCAACAGCTTGGACACTGATATTTTTTTGTTTTGTTTTGTTTTTTTATGAGTAATAGAGGACTTGGATCATTATTGTGGACCGTAATACTTGACGTCAATGGGAGCACTGACTAATACATGAAGATGATGTAAAAACAATGCTCCTGTAAGAGCAGAAAGTGGTGTTTATTGGTTAATTTATGTGTTGGTTTTGATGTTGTTGAAAATTCCTAGTTTATTATTTTTTAATAACAGTAATAATGCTTGTATTTATTAGAAAAGGGTAGTAAAGACTATGAATTATTAAACCTTAACAGAGATAGAATCCCTTCAAAGATGCATTAGAGTATTTGGATTATGTGCTCACTAATGCCTCCAAAATAAAGAGCCCTACACATTTAAGACTTTTTAGAATGGTCTACCATGCACTTTTGAATGTACCTATATTTTACAGCAGGATACTGTACAAGCATTTATAAAACATTTATAAACTATAATATTATTGTCTAGCTTAATAAAATTATTTTTTGAAAAACTGAAAGCTTAGAAAAACATTCCATTTGAGGCATACATTTTTTTAATTGGCAAAAGCAGATATACAGGTTTAAAAAGTAAATAAAAATTATTTCTTCTAGTCTGTCTCATGGGGAACTGCCTCCTCTGCAATAAAAGAAACCAAACTCCCACCACATGACTAAGCCACTAAATAATTCAGGATAAGGGCACAAAATATGAAGAGTAAAAAGACGTAGTTCAGTACCTTGAACAAACGTTCCAAAGATCTTTTCTTTTTATCTGATAAAAAAACTCCTTATTCAAGGAACTAAACAATGCCTTCTGAAAGACATTGCAAAGTGTGTGTGTTTGTGTGTGTCCAAATATACATCTATATATATGTGTGTGTATATATACACATATACGTATACATATATGTATATGTATGCATGTATATTTGCAAAGCTGAAATCTTAAGGAAATACTGTTAGGAATTCCTAATGCAATTCTCACATCTATGTAAGTACTTTTTTGATGAAGAAAAGTAAACTATTGAAAGATTATACATATTTCACTGTAGTAACATGTTAATCACACAATCAAATAACCTGAATTAAAAAAGGAAAATTCATCATCCTTTAAAAATGATATTATTCTCTAATACAATGGGGGGTTTCTTTATTCTGTTGGTGTTTGGGGTTTTTTAGTTTATTTTTTTTTTTTAGAAACTCCAACACAACAGCTTGAAGTACCACTATATAGATAAGAAAATATCAGGAAAAAAAAATAAAGATAGAACAGTTTCAGTCTGAGGTGGTTAAAAAAAGTATGAAATATATGGCTAAGTGAATAACTTTTGGGGTTCATCATTTAGAAACAGCTTAAGCTGCTGTGCAGCGCCTATTAATAGTCTGTAAAAGTAATACTACAACAAATGTAGCAGATGGTGGTAAGACACTGAAAGGAAAAGCATTTTTGTTCCACATGCTTCTAAAGTTATCTGATCATCCAAGTCCTTAGGCATTCTGATTTACTGAAGGGATCAGTTAAAAAATTTAAAAAGATCCAGTATCATGCTGGGACATGAATGCCAAAATGGCACACATTTATTTCCTGTTAAGGACAGATGTATTATATGTGCTCCAGCTAAGGAACAGCATACTCAGAAAATTACATGATGGTCTATCATAAAGTCTGGGGATGGATTACAGAAAATATTTTTCAGAACTATTCAGATGCCTTATTTTATAAGCCTAACATTTTTTATTATTATTGTGTGTACAAAACCATAGATAGCCACTAATGGACACAAAATGATAAATTTGTTTTCTCATTCTCATTGTTGAGCATTCTGCCCTAGTGAATTTAATGTTGCACTAGGAGCTTCTGTCAGGATCTCTAAGGTGCTTTCTGTAGATACTTTAAATTCCTAGGGAGTGGGTTGGACTGCAAGACAGTGCTCTCATGACAGAGGAAAAGGTCCTTGGTGCACAGAGGCAATTCTGTCCCAGTTGCACCTTGGGCACAAGGGGTGTAGAGGGCTGTTCTGCATTCACATGGGCTCAGGATAGTGCCCACCTTGCTTTGCACGTGCAATAACTTATGGCTTCTGTTTGGGAAGTTGTTTCCACTCCCCCAGACTGCCACCTCCTTCACACTTGGTGGCTTGCCAAACATCCATTGATTTTAACAGTGCAAGCGCTGTGATTTGAGGATATGCAAAGTAGCATGCTTCACCAGAAATGAGTGTGCCTAAACTGGACATCTTACTACCAGTACTGGCAGAAGCCTGGCCATGGCAGCACAGGCACGTCCTGATGAGAGTGTTATGTTACATGGCTTGAGCTTTATTTAGAGTCATTCCAAGCAGATTCCCCTCAGCATCGTGCTGGCATCAGGCCATCAGTCTGAAACTGCAGAGCCACATCTCTGTGTGACACTTCACAGCATATAGTCCTCTTCAACCATGGTGAGAGGCCGAAATCAAAGGATAACTAATACTCAAACCTCTCCTCACTACTTTCCCATCACTGTTTTCCATTAGTGAGGACTGGATACTTCCTAATTGATGCTTTCAATTCATAGTAATTAATTGTAGCTAGACTTCTTTTCATCTCTTGAAATACATAATATCACAACGGGCTCAAACAAAAGAGTGTAAAAGCAATCTATATTACTGCTAAATAATCATATTCACTGCTTTTTATCTTAGTTTTACATGCCTTTCGTCTGCTTTACAAACATTAAAACTCATTTAATATGCTTTTTAAAAATTAATAAGGTGTTATAAAAAGAGTATATTAATGACTGTACAAATAACTTTTTATAATTTTAGTCAGGTTCATTATTTGGTGTAGTGTAAATCAAATTAAGTACAAATATTAGTACTGGCAGCGTGTGTATAATTAGTTTTTAATCTTTACTGCCTGAACATCTATTCATCGTAAAGGAGTAGGCAGAGTCTTCTCAGCCATATGTAAGCATATAAATGGCACATTTAGATGTACACTGTAATTTATACATATATTGCTCACACATAACCCTGTGATGACTTAGTTATGCTTTTTAGTAGCAAAGCATACAAAATGCTTGAATGAATTTCAGAACTACTTTAAAGAAAATTAAATGGAATTAAATGGAAACTTAGAAGATCACATTTTCTGGTTTCTTATGAATTTCTTCATCTGAAAATACATTAATAACTTATCCCATTACAAGTAATATAGGCCTGGAGATTTTTTCCCCTTTCCTACCTACCAAGACAAAAATTCCACTGTACACTTTAATAATCATTCTTCTGTAAACCACCAAAAGACAGAGGTCACCCAGTCAAACATTCTAGCATGAGGATAAAATTATTATATCCTTTTTAAATAAAGCCATTATAATGTTATAAAATGTCATAATTAAAGAACTTGCAACTACTCCAGAAGACATATTCTGCATATGATAAAAATATATATTTTTTAATTAATCTGATTATTTAGTCGTGTTTCAGTATATCCAATAGATGCAGACACAACACATTTTAGAATCTGTGATGTTTTTGTGTTGTTATTCCCTTTCTCTTAATCACCTTACCAAAGTATGTGCTGACACAAATGATTCACTGTTGTACTGCATGAGCATCTTAAGCTTCTCAATAAAAGTAAAGAAAATGTATCCTCTTATCCTGTATGTTAAAAATAAATAGATAAATACTTAGCAGACTGAAACAATTTTAGCATAATGGGACTTACCACAATTAATATCAGTAATCTTCCTATAGAAAGGTGGAAGTATTCAAATTACATCAGAAACATGCACTATATCAAAGAAGGACAAGTATAGAGATGTAATATAAACTAAAAGGATATATTTTGTTGGTGAAAGGTAGCTATTAAGTCTTTCAAAACTCAATATTTGTTGGTCAATTCAGTAATGATACAGAAGAAGAAAAAGGGAAGCTTAAATATTTGAGACAGAAATATCTGAACCAATTCTCTTGCACTTATAAATTAATGAAACCTCGGTAAATGAAGAAGACTGAACAGCTATAACAGTATTGTTTAACAGTCTTCTAAAATATCTAGACCACTTCACTTTGTGGTCCTACATTATCTGAGTTTAGCCAGTTTCCCATTTTGGGTCATGAGAGAATTAATTTTTTTCTAATTGGAGCAATCTGCTGCAGAAACAAGATTCTTTTCCTTTTTTTTTTTACTAAAAGGCTATAAAGCCTAAAGAGAGTTAAAATGATTAAAAATAGTATCTTGATATTAAGATGTAATATAGGTATGTTCATTACTTGATTTTTTATGAAATCTCTGCATTTTGACATGGCACCTTGTACCTTTTATGTTGTACAGAGACTGAAGTCTGCAGAATTCAGACAATATAACACCTACTACAAAGTGCTAGTTGTTTGGGGGAGACCATGTTAGCCCCAACACTGCATAAGGGTTGAACATCAGGGCTGGGGAGAGAATGTATTGGTATCTTCCTGCTTTTTTTTTCTGATAAATTAATGAGGATTTACCCCATAAATATCTCCTCACCTTTCAAATTTTCCCTTGTTCTTTCTCTTTTTTAATCTACTTCTCCCGATTAATCACATAAAAAGTCTATTTTTAATATATTCACACACAAAATCCTCAGTGCCTTAACTGAACTTGCATCCAAGCATAAGCATGTAAAGTCTGACTCCAGTCCTTAATTTCAGGCCATCTAGGAATACTAACCTTAAAAATAAGGCCACAACTCACTTACTCCCCCTAGTGCTGTGAACAGCAGATACTCAGGACACAATCCCCAAAAAGGAGCAGGTTCTGATCACTGCTTATGTGAAAGTTCAGGAAATATCTTTTCGTTGGAGACTGTGGGTTAAACATGTTACAAATAGGGAGAATTCCTGGTTAGTTTCCTAATGACATGGGTGAGAATGTTTACAGTTAGCACATTGTATACATCAAATATATGTTCTGCAATGATGTTGCAGATATTCGATACATTTTTAAATTGTTTCTTTGAAGTATTTTTACATATCAGCAATTTTACTGTAAGAAAAAAAGAAAACAAAAACGCAAAGAAATAAAGTAGATTGCATCTTTTTGGTTTGGTTGGTTGATTGGTTTGGTTTTTTTCTTTTTAAGTCAACAGGGGAGATATTACGCTCTTAGCAGAGTGCGGCCTCAATCTGTAAATCCAGAAGTCTGAAGACATGTCAAACTTCTTTTATCACTTAATGGCACAAGGATGCAGTTTCCAGATCCAGGGAAAGAAAAAGAAGCACCTGTGGAAAACGGGAAGGAAGCAGGTTGTGTACCACAAAGACCGAAAAAACATAAGAGCTCTGGAGAACAACCAAAAAGATGAAGGGGTCAATTTGGAAGTTAGGAAATGCTAATTTTGGAAGGAAAAAAATGCTAGGGTAAACTGTGGGCTGATAAGAAGGAAATCTTACACAGGTTTAATAGATCTTTTAAATCCACATCACACTATAGCAAAAAAGATAACAACCTATTGCAGATTGTAAGCAGACTAAAACCTTCTCTTGCACACTATGTCTCTGAAAAATGGAAAAACATTATAGAAAACCATAATAATTTGCTATGAAAAAAAAGGACACAGAAAACAACTTAAGTTCTCCTCCAGTAAAGGCAGGTATCTTATCAAGAAGAAACAGATGGGAACAGTGCTCAGAATACATAGGTAAAATGCAATTAACTTATAAAGGTGTACAGGGAAAGTGTCACAGTGTTGGAATATAACATCAGTAAAAACCTACTCACATCTTCATACAAAAAAGTGGAATAGATAAATGAACAAAAGCCCAGTGAAGGATGTGGAACGCAGCTGTCTTGTACCTTTAAGACCAAAGAAGTTCAGTGCATAGTTCTGTTAGCAATTCAATAGGCTTTACTGCCTTATTTCAGTAGGAGTTAAATGCTAATTCTCTTGGGTGCCTTTGAAAATCTCTACCAAAATTCTTTGGACTTATAGTTTGGCAAGTATTTTTAACAGAGAAGGGGTTAAATGAAATCACCTCTTCCCAATGGACTAAAGAAATTAAATTCAAACTTTTTTCCCTTCAGTTGAAAATCAGATTTGAATGCTCTGATTCCTCATACATCTTCAAGATCTATTCATGAGTCACAGCTGAACGCACTACGTGTTGTATTTATATGAACAAACACATATATAAGAAAAAAAAATCATTTCCGTTATCTAGATAGATGTAAGTTTGTCAGCATCTGGAAGAATATCAATCCTGCAAGTTATAAGTATTCAGTTATTCTTTTAAAAACATCAGTGTATATGACATTGTAAGACTTATAACTACAGCATAAGCAATGACATTTAAGTGTATCTTCTTTCCCATTATCTCAACACTGTGAAATAGCGATACTGAAATCTTTGTAATATCTGCAGAGAAGCTATTTATTTTAAAATCATTTCACCCAGTAAACCAACCATAATTTTATTAACAATAGCAAGAAGCTGGTATGGCATTCAAAGGAATGCTAACACGCTATTCACTTCAGCCTTTTTTACAAAGAATGTCTTCTTTCATTTTTATTTCAGCAAAAGGGCACGTGATAATTTTAATTCTTTATTAAACTTTTTCAATTAAATTTTAAAATCTTATCAGGTATAAAGCATCTTTGGGGAACTAAACTTTCATAATAATGATACCATGGAAGCTTGTAATCTTTAAAATTACTCATCCACTATGATTAATTTACCCATTATTTGTATCTGTATATCTAAAGGGCAAATGTCACTTTTAGAGTTATTATTTCAGACAGAAAATTTTATACAGACTTTTACTTCAGATGTAGGTCACATCATTTATGAGTAACTGTCCTGACTGACTCATTGTATTTTCTGTCAATGTTGAGTTTCTTCCTGTTTCAGAAATACCTCCTAAAGAAGAAACTTTGCTTACAGGCTGTGAAAGACATCACAGAGTTAAGCCAAGTAGTATTCCTTCAATTTTCAGAGGCTAAGCATTGTCATACTGTAAGTATACCAAAAGTGACATTGAATGACTTATGTCTCTGCTTCCACAAAGTCATTACAAGATTTTTCGCCAACTGCATGAGCAGCTTTTAAGAATGCTGCAGGCAGAAATTATTTTCTGTAGGCCATAGTATAAGACTTTCTATTAAAGAAATTGCAAACAATGTTATAACAGCTATTATGGCCATGTTTGTTTCAAAACAGAGCATTTAACTATCAACAACAATCACGCACACACACAGAAAAATCAAGACGTGCTTTAAAATCATCTCCTTTAGTTACTGGATGAAGTGCAAAAACAGAGAAAGAGGGCATACAGCAGTGCCCAGGTGTTTGCACCTTGTGAGAACAAAAAGTCCTGGAAGTCTTCAGATTCACACTCCCAGCCTCCTAAAACACGGTATCCTACAGGCTCCTTTCCAGTCCTTTTAATCCATGCTGCCAGCACACACAGCCTTTCTGAACAGCACAACACACAATCCAGCAACAGGCAGAACAGGGCAAAAATTTAATTTTTCATCTGGTACTTGATCAGACTGTGACCCACCTCCTGGAGCAGGAGATCACCTCTGATGTGTGTATGTATGAGTTGGAAAATTTCCTGAAAAGAGAGTCAAGAACCAAGCTGCACTTATTTTTTCTCTTCCCCCTCCTCCAATGAATATCCACAAATAGTTTCTCAGCTGCAGTTAATCCATGAACAAAACTGACCAAGTCAATAGTAAGTAGTATTAAAAAAAAAAAAGAAAAATATTTTGCTTATACTACTTGCTTTATCATGCAGATTTCTCTGCTAGTCTCTTTTCTTCCTATTGTCTTGACCATCTGCCTAGAACTTTTTTTTCAATTATTATCAGTAGGGGTATCTTAATGTATTTCATTACCATGGTATGTGTGGCCTTGACTAGTTATCAGTTCATTTCACAGCTTTGTGGTTTGAACCACTGCCAAAATGACTGGTTTGTGTTTTTGTGACAAGCTTTGGAAAAGTTGATAACTTGGACAAAGACATTTTTTCTTTCTATGCTGACTCTCTTCCAGATGGTTGACATTACTTTGAGCAGTGCTCTCTTTTCAGTTTTGAAATTATTTGGTCTGGCAGTGACTTTTATTTCATATTTTCTAGAGTCTGCAAGCTGGATTTGTATCCTGTCTAAATTTGCCTTTTGATGTCAATGAAGCTACAGCAACTTGCATAACATGATGATCTTGCTTCATCAGTGGGTCAATTATAACTCCAAATGAAGCTGAAAACACTTTTCAAATAGCCTGAAATTGCACCATTAACTCAAAGTTCGTAATTTTTTTCCTCCCCTGAGTCATGCATTTATTACTAAATTATTTTAGTCCATGTCAGCTAAAATTAATAGTCAAACATAGCTGGAAGTAAGATTTTCCTGCTGTGTACAAGTGAGGTGCTCCAGCCAGTTTTATCTTCCCTCTCTAGTATGATCTTTTAGATATAAGAAAGGTAGTGTTTAAGATGTAGTAAATGACACAGAATTGCATTTAATAGGTCATTCATGAGGGTCTATGTTAGATTGTTACTCTTTCTAGAAGATATATCATGTGCTTAAAGTCAATGACAAAACTCAAATTTGCTTCACAAATCTGACAAAGTATTTTGTCTGGGTTGATTTTCACAGAATTTTGATATTCAAAGCAAAAAAAAAATTGCAATTAAGAAATATTACTTTGAAAGATCTAGATGTATCTTAATAATGTCACAGTAGGCATAAGGGGTGACTTAGCAGTTTCTTAGGTCACCTGAGTTATACAAGCTTCTGTAAATAAATCTGGTAGAATATAAGCACAGAATCTACAGGTGTAATGTATGTACTATATATGCATGTACACAAAATGGGCAACTCTGCAGTTTTAGCTCAGTGGAGCCAGACAAGCTTCTGTAAATAAAGCTGGTAGAATATAAGCATAAACTCCCTAGGAATTAATTGAAAAATCTACCCTTTATTCTGATTTTAACTTAAATATCAAGAATGTATTTACAATTCTGACCCAACTCACTGGGAAAGCACCTCTTGGGAAGCAGATGGAGCCCATACATTCTCATCCTGACTTCCCTGTTGGAGAAGCCGGTCAGCACACAGGACAGCTGCCATGTCTTTCGGTGGGAATTTTTCAATGGCAATAAAACCAATGGGTAGAATTTAGGTCTCACTGTCATCTTAGAGAGCTTTTCCATTTACTTTAACTGAGCCAGGATTTAATCGAGAGCTGTACAATTACTGTTTCACTGTATTATTTCCTCTGGACTAGATGGCTGTGACACAGTTTTGTTACAAAAAAGAAACACTGGCAAAACAGAAGATGGTTCTCCACAAAAACACAATAATTCATCTCCAGTGTAAATGTTTAAATTTTTAAATGTTTTCTTTTAAAATACAGCTGCTAAAAGCTCTTTCAAAACAAAATTAAAATTATGCCAGAAAGTCTACAAGGTGTATTTAAGGATTAAAAAATTCTTTATTGTGAGAAAAAGCTTTGAGACTTGAATCAGTGAGCCGTGAAAAATAGAAAGATGAGAAAGGACTTCATTATGTGTAGTTAGGAGAGAGCTGTTTATACAACAGGAGAATAATGAGAACTCAGTGATCTGAATCTAGTAGACACATTTGGAAATTGTATTAGATAAATATAAGTAAGAACTGTAGGTTTTTTCAGTTTTTGGCTCTGACATAGACTGTAAATTGCTTAATGTCCCTTTGTCTCAGTCCCTTTGTATGTAAAATAGACAGTTACCTTTGCCTGATTTGCCCATTACCTCTCCAAGCACTGGGGAGCTGTAGGTGTTCTCCCTGCCTCCATCCACACAACATCATGTTGTATAGGTGGTGGCTTCTGGGCACCACAAAAATACAAATAATGACAGCTTTGAAAATTAACTTCTATACAGTTGGGAAATTTTCCTCAAGACGGCTTTAAAGCAAAATCAGAATACACAGTTAAAAGAAGCCCAGTCTTGAATGTACTTAGAATAATACTTGAAACAATATACATGTCTAAACTAGTTATTTCCTGCATCAGCTTTTGGGTCTGTAAGGAACCGACACATTCCTGAAATATTAATAGTTTAGCAATTTACAAATCAACTGGCTTGTGCACCTCATTCAGTTGTAAGGATAAGTTTGTCTCCAGTGAACACAGAACCTCCTGCCAATATGGATCACATTAAAAAAAAGACCAAACAAACCTATAGTTTCCCCTGAAAGAAGAAAGAACCTTTAATCAGGCTAGCATCTTTCCCAGCTGGCTTCTTGAATAAGTACTTGAAATAATTTGATATGCTGGAGAAAAGCAAATGAAATGCAGTAACTACATAAATACTCAGCTTCTCTGCAGGTAGTGTCTTCTAATTCATGAACAACTACATCTGTGCATTGTTGTTAATATTAATATTAAGGATTTTTGTTTAGTACCAAGTCTTGTGCATAACAAGCAATGTATGCATCTAGTTAGTTTTTGGACTTAAGCTCTATTGTGGGAAAACATGTTTTGCACTGCTCTGTAAATGAAACGCAAGTTTCATTTATGTGAGATGTCTCAAAGGCCATAACACCTCATACCAGTGTATGCACCCACTGTACTGAGCACTCTAATCAGTGCATCATGATTATGTAGCTATGCTAAACTACCCAAAACAAGTTTAGGAACAGTTCAAGACAGGAACTCATTTAGCACGCGTTAGAATCCAAAATGCAATAACTATCCTCCAAAAGTCTGTATTTACCACAGACCCCTTTCCAATTACAACAGGCTGAGGTTTTACAGCAACTGAGATTTTCTCCTGCACATGCCATTGCAGTAAAGGTTCACAGACAACTTACTGATTGACTTTGCAGCCGCAAGGTGACCCAGGATGCCACTCACTTCTTAGTACTCAGACTCCCCTTATTCATGACATCACCTCACACATCAAATTAAAAAAGCACCTTTTATTTCCTGTTCATTTGAGCAGTAAGTATTCACCCTGCATTTCTTCTGCAAACTAAAGAAAGGTGAACAGTGTGCTAAAGCATCTACTGTAGAAAGCAGAAGAATGGAATTCTTTCTAGTTATTAAAAATGGAATTTAATAAAAAAAGTATTAAAGTCATTGTACCTGGTCCAATGAAAACAGAAACGTCATATGAATATGAAAAAGATCATATAGTATGGAATATGGAAAGTGTTTGAACAATAATTACTTTGGTTTGACATTATTCTTTACAGCAGCTTTGGGAGCACAACTTTTGTTAGAGAACTCTGACATTAAGTGAAAAGGCTCAAGAAAACCACTGGATTCCAGGTTCGATAAGATTTTAAGGTAGGACTGCCATTTCAACTAGCATTGGATTTGGCAGCTGGTCAGGCACGGTATACCTCCCTAAAGGTACCGAGAGCCTTGAATTCAAATTGACATCTAAAAGTGGTTATGCTAACTCCATAGCAAAGATGGCTACTCTGTACTTACAAACAATAATTTATACTAGGAAAAAAAAAACAACCAAACAAAACCTCAAACTACAAAAAAACTGTCATCTGACTTCCAAAGGAAAAGTGCAATCAAAACAAGTACAGACAGCAGGTAAAATAACGCAGGGGTCATGTTCCCTGAATGCACACAGACCAGTCACACAGAGCCCACATGGATATTCTAACCTCACTTTTTGAAATACTGAAAGTTAAGAGGGTAGGAGAAAAATATGCCTACAATTTAGGAAACACTGCCTTGCTGTATACGAGGTCAGGTAGAGCAGAGTCAAGTGGTCTTCTGCATTCTTCTTCTTCTTTGTAATCTATAACTATGGAACAGTGTCTCAAAAATCAATCAACCAAACAAAAAACCTCCCAAAACAACAACCTCTATCACAAAGTTAAACAAGACTCCCTGAAATGTCCCCAAACTACTGGCAGACAGACACAAATATATCAGTGGGAACAGACCTTCATGTCAAATCCAGACCCCATATTGTGGTATCGCTGCCCAGAAGTACAAGGCAATGGGGATGATGAAGGAGGCGTTTCACAGCTTGGGTCTGAATACAGCAGTGCACAGGGGAAGAAAAGATAGGATTTTCTATTTGTAAGCAAAAGTAACTCTGCCATTTCCACACCACAATTGCAACCATGAGTGGGCACAGCTGTCAAACAAGAACAGCATACCGAGTCCAAAAATGGCAGGTCCAAATACCAGACACCAAAGCTGTAAAGAAGGAACAAAGTTTGACAACTAGCAGCAAAAAAAGGGCCCCATTTCATTCTTTTCACTGAAGTAGGTGTCAGCTACATTGCCCTCAGGTCACAGCATGGTTCTGCAGTGTCACATGAAGGACTGTCCCATAATACACCTTCTACTGCTTCTGTAGTACAGCTCTTTCTAACTTCAGTGTACAATGTAGGTGTCTGAGCAGACCATAAAAAGCTCCTACGGAAAAATGTGCATTACAGTTCTGAAATCAAGTCCTAAATACATGGTTAGCCTACCTAAATTTCAAGTAGTATTAAATACATTTTGAGATAGTTTAGACGGAAGTAACAAATTCAATGAGAATGTCATACAAGTTGAAGAATAAAATTAAGATGTAGATTATTAAGATTCTAAAAATGGATGGCAAACCTGCCCCAAACATAATCTCTGTACCAAAGCTAGGAGAAAACCACTAGGAAAAACTACTTCCACTATTCATTCATCTTCAGAAACTGTGAGTTGGTAGAGACCCTAACAGCAGATGCAAATTGCAATATGGCTTTCGTTCCTCTCATAGATGTCACATTATCATCATTGAGAAATCAGCAAGTGGATTGAAGGAATTGTGCAGCCATAACTGTAACTGTTACACACTAGCACACTTGTTAAAATTACCTGGAACACAACAAGTGCTTGATAAGAGAATCAGACCACAGTACAAATCCAATGTGTTCTTTATGTTGAATCTCTCATTACAAAGAAAGTCAGGGAAAAGAATTTTTTCTTCTATAAAGGAAATAAGTAGCATGCAAAAAACCTAAAATGTAATTTCTGATGTGACATTTGTAATGAAGTGATACTGTAAGATTATCTGGACAGCAAAAGGTTTGTGTGTCTTAGTTACTAACTGTAGATAGCATTCAATTCTATAACTGTCAAATCCCTTTCATAGTATTTTAATTTACGAAAGAACCTGACTTCGCTATGGAAACGTTATGATAAAGCCCAAAAAGAATTTATCTGATCAAAGAAGAATGTATTACCACCATGTGGAAATCTGTTTCAAATCTTGCATAACAGCAATAATAAATACAGCCCACTTTTGTACAAAAACAGATAACAGGAACATAAGGTAGAAATCCTTGAAATTTTCTTTAATAAGATTACACTTCAGAAACAAAGCAAGGGAAGAATATTTGCCCATAAATAAGGTTTATTTAAAAAAAATAGAAAAACCAACAACAAAAACCAACAACACACTTAGGATGCTAATGTCTCCCCAGTAACATCTGCTTGTCAAAGTACTACACAATCAAGTCAGCAGCTGAAGACTGACAATCACCTACTGCAATATATTTTGGATTACGGATTCAGGATCATTTAAAGATGTTGATTCCTACTGGTTATGTATAAATTACAATATGTACAAAGTTACCTAAAGAATAATTTAATTCCAAAATTTAAATAATGTCTCAGTGATAAATGAAAACACCATCTGCAGCTCCATAATAATTTGCTAATTGAGTATAGAGTACATAGAATTAAAATCACTGCTGTCATCCTCTAAAGTTCTAAAGTAAGCCTCTTAATGCAGTCATTCAATGAAGGTTCACAAACACCAATGCATTATATAGCTAACCTATGAAAAATTGTGCTCATCAGTACTACAGCTATACCAGTGATTCTACAATTAAAAAAAACTTGGAAGCATGTTTTTCACCAGACCCCTGAAACCTGCTGATTTTAGAGGGTTTACATCCAACCTACTGTACAGCCTTTCACGTTACATAAGAAATGATATGTGAAATGCGGGGTAAATACAAAACATAAGCCTGTGCTAATCATAGGAATCGGAATTTTATTATGAAAACTCAGGTGATAACTCTCATTGTCAATGTAATGTTAGATAGGGAATAATTTAATTGTCCTTAAGTGCAACACCACCATAGACTCAGCCTTAAATCTTTCTCTAAATTTTCTGCTTTTCCTCAGTGTGTGAACACGTATGTGCAGAAAAAAAGTAAGAATTAGCCTAGTATCTAATAGGTGAGTAGTCGCAGCTACTAGTGAGCTAACTAGACGTCAGAATTAGGCTGCTTTCATGTAACCTTCACACCTTTGCTGTGTGAATAATATTGCCACCACCCCCAGCAAGGGCTATAATCCTGATCAAGTCCACAGCATCCAAGAAGCCCAGCTCAAACCACTTTCAAGGTTGAGCAGAGAAGGTAGGGAAACAAAACCTGTAGAAAGATGCCAAAGTCCTATTGCTAACAATAAGGATGGGAAGAAGAAATAAAATCTCAGGATATACTTTGCCCAGGTTATTATGTACTGCTATGCAGTGGTGCTGATGGTAGGAGGCGGAACAGCAGCTATACCACAGCCTGTGCTGTGCCTCACCTACCTCTGGCAGAGATATAGGTAGAGCTTTAATAAAAAGTGAAGACAACTTCAGGATATGCAAGTGGCCCTAATTGAAAAGACAGTTATGGGAAATATACACATACACTGAAGGAAGAGAAAGAAAGAATAGTATGCAGGTTGTACAAGACATCTTACTCTTGCAAGGTACTATCCAGTAGCTTCACTGACTGTATCAGACTCAGTTCAGGCAGTCTTATGTCCTGATCCTCATCTACAATAGCAGCTTTAACCAATGCCACTCCCAACATCTACAGTTTTGAGGTTTGCGTTTTTATTTTAAAAAATATAATAAAAATAAAATTAAAACA
>NW_010158911.1:0-14850 GCF_000695765.1 Mesitornis unicolor | reverse complement strand
AAAATCAAAATAAATAAAAGAAAATATAAAAGGAGATAAAATAAAATATGTAAAAGGAGATAAAAAATATAAAAGAAGAAAATAAAATAAGAAAAAAATACAGTTTTGCTCACACAAAGCTGTCAGAATGGGGAGGTTTTTTGCAAATTATAGTTTTATTTTTATATTTATTATTATCTTAGCTTTTGTGCTGGGATTTTTACTTATGGGAACTTCACCATCCAGAGGGTGAAAGCTTTTCCCTTGTGTCACCCGTACAGGGACACCATAGAGCTGCTGGGTGGTACCAGGTTCTGCAGCCCTAGTTCTGGTCATTATGGGCCGTATCTGGGACTCGCTGATGAATTTAAACCATTAGGATGGGCTCTTTAATTAAAATATTCAGGGAGTTTGCGTCTCTGTAATGTAAACATGGAGTGAAAATGGAGTCAAATGATACAACTCTGCGGGAGAGCCCTGTCCCGAGCTGTGTTCTGCTTTAATTAATTAGGTGCTGATTATAGCTACTGGACAAGGTAAAGACAAGAGCGAATTGAAAAGCATTGAATTTGTGAAGATGCTATCGTAGATCCCAATCTCGGCTGACCTTGAAGTCCATGGAGTTACGCTGGATTTCTTCCAGTACGCGTGAGATGAGATCTATCCCATTAGCTCCAAATAATGCCTGCAGTCAGTCATTTTAAACATCAAAGGACAGAAAAAAAGATACGGTCATTCAGCTGCATCCCACTCCTGTTTGCATGAATAGCATCAGCCTCAATAACCTCTCGAGTCGCATACAATTAAAAGAAAAAAGAGACTGAAAATGAAGCAAACCAAACACTCAAGCCTCCAAGGGAACTCCAAGGCACTTCTACTTGATGGCACTGAGATTTTTCTGCTTCACTATATTTTTTTTCTTATTTAAGGGTGGTGTATGAAGGGCAATGTTTGAAGGTTGGTGAGAAGAGGGAGACCTTATCGCCCTCTACAACTCCCTGAAAGGAGGTTGTAGCAAGGTGGGGGTCGGTCTCTTCTCCCTTGTAACCAGTGATAAGACAAGGGGAAATGGCCTCAAGTTGTGCCAGGGGAGGGTTAGTTTGGATATTAGGAGGAATTCCTTTACTGAAAGGGTTGTCAAGCACTGGAAGGGGCTGCCCAGGAAGGTGGTGGAGTCCCCATCCCTGGAGGTCTTTCAAAGACAAGGAGATGTTGCGCTTAGGGACATGGTCTAGTGATGGACTTAGGGTGGTTCCGTGGTTGAACTCGATGACATTAAGGGTCTTTTCCAACCAAAACCTTTCTGTGATTCTAAGTTGAACTCCCCTTTTTGGCATTAACATAGCATCTCATTTTTAATCCCTGCACTGTTGTTTTCCATGGCACTTTATCGGCCGCAAAATGTAAAAACTTTATTAATCACCATTCTCCTAGTTAGGCACTTCAAAATAGTGAAGATGACCCATGGGCCTAGAGGTATTAACTGCAAAAATGTCCATGAGCTGGTGTGTTAGAGCTCTCACCCAGGTGCTAGTCAAATCATTGATCTGAAAATAAAACTCTATGTGTATTGGGACTCCCTAGAGTTACTTGAAGAACTATTTGCCATCCTCTAAGTGTAAACAGTTTGGCTTTGCTGTTTGCATTGCCGTCGATGCAGTAGATAGTGGTCTGCAAACCATCAGAGAGTGGTGGATGTAGGAAGTAGATTTGGAAGAAATATTTGGAGAACTCCATTCCCAATTTGGCACAGGCAATGTCATTGTAAAAACCTTCTCAAAAAAAAAGCTGCATCTGAAAGGTGACTCTTCTGCCCTCACTCGCTTCTCCGTTTAAAGTCCTTGTTCTCATTCCCAAGTTAAAGGTAGCAGTCAACATTGATCATTTATTTTCCACCTGCTGGGTTAAAAACAATGTTTTGACATTCCTTTTAATATTCCTTGGTATTTGAGGGATACTGATTTGGTTCCTAGTTCTTCCTGATGAAGTTGTGTCCGAGATGTGCTTGTTTGCTGGTTTGTGAAGCCAATCACAACCTGCAGGAGTGCACAGAGGAGCAGCCAGAGCATCATCCAGATTTCGTCTATAGTGCTCAAGTCTGGACTCTAGGAGGAGTGGCAAGGATAACAATAACAATAACAATAACAATAACAATAACAATAACAATAAATAATAGCAGCCACAACAATAACAATAATAATGATGAAGGAGAAGAAGAAGAAGAAGGAAAAGAAGAAGAAGAAGAAGAAGAAGAAGAAGAAGAACAAGAAGAACAAGAAGGAGAAGGAGTAGGAGAAGGAGAAGAAGAGGAGAAGAAGGGGAAGGAGAATAAGGAGGAGAAGGAGAAGAAGAAGAAGAAGGAGAAGAAGGAGAAGGAGAAGAAGAGGAGAAGAAGACGAAGAAGAAGGAGAAGAAGGAGAAGGAGAAGGAGAAGGAGAAGGAGAAGGAGAAGAAGAGGAGGAGAAGGGGAAGGAGAATAAGGAGGAGAAGGAGAAGAAGGAGAAGAAGGAGAAGGAGGAGAATTCTTACATTGTTATGGCTTTGGGAATAGCCACATGCGTGGGAAAGATAGATGAATTTTCTTAGTTTTGCAGGTAGAAGAGTTTACACCACAGCAGAGGTGTGGGTGCTGGGGGGGGCTCCTCAAAGAGTAAATGAAAAGGCTGTCAAACAACCCATGGCTTCCTAATTATCATTGCCTCTTCGAGTCAGTGGAGCATGCTGCATTTAAGAAGTGCCCCTGCTCAGAGCAACATCAAATGCTTCTGGCCATGATGATGCTTTTTAGCCCTTCCTGTGAACCATCTGCCAGCTACCACTTGCATGGGATGGAGGAACAGGACTTACAGCAATTGTCACACCGTGAAGCAGAGACTGTGGTCTGAACTATCCAAAAATAATCAAACAAAAGGAGAAGAGAGAAGAGGTTAAGATTAAGCAGCTGATGCTGTGAAAATAAGAAGCTGCTGTTAGATCGGGGGGGAATATCCATGACAAATGAACTCAGGTGAGCAGGATCCTACCCGCTGTTGAGCGTAAACCGACAAATAGCTGGAGGGTGTCAGGGCTTACTTGGTCCTTTAGGTTCTTAAAAATAATTTGGCAACTTGCATGGTTTGTCAAGCCAACAAAATCTCGTTTAATTGAAACGAATTGCCCGTGTGTATATAAATGAGTATGGAAGTTTCCGTATCGCGGCCTCAAAGCGGTGATACGGGCTGAGCATCTCTTAATTGCATTTAGTGTTGCATTTCACAGCTGGGCTGAAGAGAGGCCAGAAAAGCTGCTTTCCATCAAGTCAGGTTTCGAGTGAGGGGGGAGCAAGCCCTCCTGCTAATTTGTGCATTAATATTTCACCAGGAGCATAGCACTGGAGATACCAAAAGTGGGTTAAAGTTTTGAAAAGGAGAGGGAGACTTCTCACATCAAAATACTGATTTGACAATGAGCTGCTGCAGAGGGTCTAACCCAGGAGTTGATATGCTCAGGCAGGTGCTTTTGGGTGTCTGGAAAGATGTGAGCTTCACAAATAAACTCCTTTTTGTGATAGAATGGGAATAGGAACTGTTGAACATGAAACAGTCCAGCCTTGAGGAGAAGAAGGGATTTAATAGCACCTGCACTTCCATTTTGCTGAATATTGGTCTTAGGCTGACATGTTTTTAGTACCTTTGGAAAGAAAATTAGAAATAAATTGCCCTAATGGAGCTGAGAAAGCAAAATCCCTTGATAATCTGCAGCTAAGTTTATACAGAAGAACTCCTTTATACAGGAATCGGAAAGGAAAAGTTTTGGGCAGTGCTCAGACAGTGATGCCAGGGTCTGCAGCAGCACAAAGCCTTCCAAAAGTGGTCTAAGATAGATCTAAATGGTCTAAGATGCACCTATCTGTGTATTTTGTCTTATTTATGTATTTATTTGGGGTACCCCAAGGCCCTGAGCTGTGAATGGGAATTGTATCCTGTCCCCCAAACTCCTCTTTGGGTATTTTTTTAACGTGGGTGTCAGCTTGGCTTTTTTCTTTTAAAGCTCATTTCCACCTTGTTTTATTTGGCACTGCTCCATATTTAGGTAATGAGAGAGGTTGTTTTCCCTCTGACGAGGAAAATTATTTTAAATGTTTGTCTTCTCATAGGTTAGCAAGTGTTGAAATTGGTGTAATGAAATAATGACAGGGGAGCATCTCCCCGTGAGATGGGGTGGTAAAAAGCAGGCTTCTTGATAGGATTTGGGTTTTTCTTCGAGGTTTATTACCCTTTTTTTGCTTTGCTTTTAATGGCCAAACAGCTCTTAAAGGCATAGGGTAGCCTCATGGAAAAGGAAAGGATTTCCTCAAGGACAAAGGTATTTACTCAAGGAAAAAGTATTTCCTCGAGGAAAAAGGTATTTCTTCAAGGAAAAAGGTATTTCTTCAAGGAAAAGGTATTTCCTCGAGGAAAAAGGTATTTCCTCGAGGAAATACTCTTGAAGTCCAGTCTATCTCCATTAGCTGATACCATCCACACCAACCTCAGCTACCAGTACCAGATCCATACTGGACCTCTTGCTTTTGCTTGTACACATCATTGCCTTTTCCCTTCCTCTTTTCCTTCCCCAAACACTCAGTGTCTGGTTAAAATTTGTAGCCATGACATAATTTAAGGTTATTTCTAGAGTATTCCTTACTCATCACCTTTAGTTGCATCATTTCTTGCAGGTATGGTAGTAGCACAAAGCTTCAAGAGAGATTTGAATGAAGATGAGGATGACCTGGCTGGCCAATGGAGGATTTTCCATGCATAAGAAATCATTAAAATCCTGAAATAATTATACCAGAGGTAGATAAATGATGCATTCAAAATTAGTGTTCATATCAGAGGAGGTCTCAACACAGAAGCAGGCCAGGAGGGAGCAGGTGATGATGTCTGGCCAAGGAAGTTGCCCAATTCCCATACCTATTATTTTGTGCATTCAGCTTTTTGGAAGAGGCTGCTAAAACTCAGCGTCAGGTCTGGGCTGTGAGATCACCCTTTCTCTTTTTGGGCTGGACTCTGGAGGAATTGGGAAAACAGCCAGAGGGAAAGTTCATGGCAGCGCAGGCGAGGAGCAGGTATTTACAGAGCAGCTTGGCAGCTGCGTTTGTCGTACAAGCTCGGGTCAAAATTGGCTTCTCCGAGGTTGGGTTTTTTTACGTCTGAGTCAAGCTGCTGGCTGTGGGTTGCATACGTTGCTAGGTAAAAAGTTGCTGATTTGATTTTGGTTGATATTCTGGTTGATTTAATGGAGCAGGTCAGTGTAGATGAGGTCTAACGTGGAAAAATAAAAGTTGTGGCAGAAGTCCTTAAATCTTCGCTTTTGGAGATTGACATCCATAGACGATGAGAGGAAAATTTCCACGAGCAGAGGTGGAAAAGGGCAGGTTTTGGGAGCCAATAACCTTCTGTGGGTGGACTTTCAAGGAGAACATCCTCTCCAGAAGGTGCCATTGGCCATCCAAGGCCTCTTCCTGCCTCATCTCCCACCTCGCCAAACACATCAGACACAACAGCTCCACAACTCCTTGCTGGACCCATATCCTTGCAGTAATTAAACATAAAGAACATGTATTATATTATTCATGCCTTCAAATTATTATTTCATTTATTCACATATTGAAACAGGAGCAGCCCATTTGTAAGCCCCTTTATCATAGTAAAAATACCAGTCAAGATGCAATTTAAAGTATTTTTCACTTTTGTGATCCCTCCTCTTCAATCAGATAACTCAATATCTGCTCTCTCAGAGCTTTCCCATTGGTTTCTGATCGCAGGAAGCCTCCAGCATCCTTCCTGGTTTGTTTTTGTGTATCACACTCTTAGGAAAGGCAGATGAAACTAAAAGGAGCAGAGTAAACTTGAATAGTGTAATTGCTTTTTCAATCCATTTTAGAGAGCTGCTGTAGGAACAAAATGCAAGAGCATTTAAAAATATATTTATGTTTCCAACTTACTGCAGGAAAACACTCTAATCTCTTTTCTGCTGTCTCCTAATGTAGATATCCTTGACGCAGCAAAGTATTAAGTGGGTGGTGGAAATATTTAGGTAAATCTGGTGGAAACTGGTCAATAAAATCATGCTTTTTGCTGACCCTTTTGGGACCTTTTGTGTATTTTGCTGTAAATGGATTAGCACCATTTTTCTTGGGTGACTTTTATAAATTGGTTCTGGGTGAGATCTGCGGGGTCACAACACAGGGTGAAACCCTCACTTTCTGTCGTCGGAGTTTATTCCACAGTTGCTCACTGAATTTTCTTCAGCTAAGGAGATCTGTGAAGGCAAATATCAGGATTTGTCCCGTTTGCAGCATTCACAAACAGCTTTGCATATTGCCAGCATTGGGAAATAGGAAGGGATGTGGTGTGGTGGTCATGGGGCTACGTGGTTCCTGTAATGGAGAAGCTTAGGGAGAGGTGGGTGTTGGTCTCTTCTGCCATGTAACCAGTGATGGGACAAGGGGAAACGGCCTCAAGTTGTGCCAGTGGAGGGTTAGATTGGATATGAGGAGAAATCTCTTTGCTGCAAGAGTGGTCAAGCACTGGAAGGGGCTGCCCAGGGAGGTGGTGGAGTCTCCATCCCTGGAGGGGTTCAAGAAGCGCCTGGATGTGGCACTTGGGGCCATGGTTTAGTGGCCATGGTGGGGTTGGGTTGATGTTGGACTTGGTGATCTTAGAGGTCTCTTCCAACCTTAATTATTCTATGAAATTCCAGGGATGGCTCAAGTTTCTCCACCAAAAAAGAGATTTTTAGCAAAAATAAATCTTGTGCCACAGGTGACGTCTACTTGTAAGGGGTTATTAAATTACAGTGTTACAAACCCATCAGCAGAGTGTGCTGGGGATGCTTGGGGCTGGGTGCTGGTACCTTGCTAGGAAAGGTGCAGGGCTTCAACTCTAAATTGGTGTATTTTTGGATGGTTTAACGCTCAAATGTTTGAAGATCTGTAGCTCAGGACTTAGGCGTGTTGGCAGACGAAGGTGACTGAGTCAGTGCACGCCAAGCAAAGGTTTGCCCTAAGCACATCTATAAGTATTATTTTCATGAGCAGTTGCATCTGCGTTCATTGAACATGGGAATAATGAGATTTCAATGTCTCCTATGCATCCTTCGTATTTAAGTCAAACGTGTCAGCAAAAAGAGATTGAACACATTGTAGTTAATGGAGCTACATTTTGGGTAACTCCAGAATGACAGAGGTGGGTTTTCAGAATCGTGTCGCTCAGAGTGATTGTTATTTAATATGTTTATTAACACATCGGTGAAGTTTAGGTGCAGCTGTTAGAAAACACATATGAAAATGTTGATGCTGGGTTTGTGAGAGAAAGAATAATGTTTTGTTTGCAGTTCTCAGGATTTTATTAGAAACTAACTGTTTGGGAAAAGCATCTGATGGGGGTTCTGTCTGCATTTCCCCCAAGCGTTGCTTGCTCTGCTGCACCATTCCAATAACGCGACAGAAGGAGCCATCAGGAGTTCTCACTGGGGGTAGAAGAACCACTTATCTCCAAGGGAGACCCAAATATTGCCCAGGGAGCCTTCAGAGAGTGTTCAGGAGGACTTTGGGGGACACAAAAACACCTTCAGGCTTCTTGGAGCAGATGAGGCTTTGCTGGCTGAGAGCCTGGCCAGTGCAGGACTGTGCCCTGCTGATGAGATCACCCACCTGCCTGCCTGTCCCCATGTCCCCCACTGTCACCAAGTAATGAGAAAGGTTAAAAAAAAACCTGGCAAGCTGTAATTCCATCATATTGATGCTTACGGGCTTTTTTCTCCTTTCTTTCTTCATCTGCTAGAAAGCCTACTCAACCAGGGGTGTTTCTCACAGCCGTCATGTCTACCCAATGTAGTCTACACAGAGCTTCCTTGTGGTCATCCTTCACATTTTCTATCATACTGATGTTATTCAGAGAAAAATGTGCTTTATATTCCTTTACATTACCTCCTGTGAATTTTAAAATGCAATATCACAACAGTGCAGATTGAGCCAGTATCTTTGGAAAGCTCTAATAAACTTGTGGCAGCAAATTAAAATGATGTGGCTGAATGAGTTCCAGCCCCCAGCCATCTGCCACATGCTTTCAATGATTATTTCTGGAAAGGTGAGGATACCTGATCCACTTGTGAATCAGGTGCTGAAAACCTCTAGTTTTCATTATATTTTCATGTAGACATACCCTGAGCTCAGTTTACCTTAATATATGATGCAGAGCGCTGTGAAGGCCTGGGAACAGATTCAAAGGTTGGTGAAATACCCTTAGATCATGCTGTTGAGTGGAGTGGAGCAAATGGCTTGGCCGTCTGATCTTAATCCATCATCTCATCTCCCAAAACCCCTGAAGATTTTGAGAAGATCTGCACTATCATGTGCTGTTGATGGGAGCAGAGCACTTGGCTCCTCAGAAAATCAAGGCTGTCGTATATCCCGTGTTGAAGGTTGTCATATTTGTGACACAGAATTTGTGACCTCCTGCTCACTCCTCCTCAGTCTCTGAGCTTTTTAAGCGGTGATTTTGAACATGGTACCGTAAATACTCTGTCTACACTTTGAGTCTTACCTAGAAGTAGAAATCTGGGGAACAGAAGAACTGAAATAAGAAGACTTACCCCATTTTCCCTTCCATCTTGGGAATGGTCAGCAGGAAGTGCTGTTGGAGCCTGCTGTAAGAGATAAATAAATAAAATAGACTGTGGGATATCTCCTGTATTCATTAGGCCTCATCATGGTCTCTGATAGTTCAGCTCGATCCCTAAATGCTGCTTGCAATATCTTGTCCAAATCACATTGTCTGACAGCTCTGGATTGCCTTGAGAGATGTGTAAACGGTCAGTCCCGTTGCAAACACTGCCAAAACCCAGGCCTCCCTGATACCTCCCATTGCTGAATCTAATCACGCGCTCCCGTGGAAGTGAATTCTAAGCTCTCATTACGCGTCGAATAAAAACTAGTTGCTTGTTTCGGTTTTGAATTGCCAGTAATTAATTTAGAGTCCAGCGAGGTGTGAAAATAGGGCTGATATTTTCCCTCTAGGTTGGATTTAGCAGCACAGTTCTGAGGGACCTCTTGGGTCATGAAGTCCTGGTCCCTGCCATCAGATGCACAGCATCGTATCATCTGCTTTTCATAAATATATTAAGTTTGTCTTCAAAGCAGCCAGGCTCTCACTGCCCGTAGCTCCTGTTGAAGGGTATGTAGAGTCATATTGGTTTAGTGCTTTACTTTTCCTCTAATTCCAAGCCATAATAATACTCAAGGCTCATGCAAGCTGATGAGTTTGGTCCACCTGAGCTTCAACACATCACTCTTGGGACTGCAATGGTGTTGGTAACTTGGAGTCATCCTGAAATGTGTCTGCTCAGAGCTCCACAGCCTTTCACAGAATCACAGAATATGAAGAGTTGGAAGGGACCTCGAAAGCTCATCCAGTCCAACCCCTGCCAGACCAGGTCACACAGGAACACGGCCAGGCAGGTTTTGAATGTATGCAGAGAAGGAGACTCCGCAAACTCTCTGGCCTTTCTGCCTTTCTGCAGCTCAGTGTTGGTTAAATTAAACAACGCAAAGTTTGATACAGAGGCTTGAGACAATCTTCTTCAATTACAAATGGGACATTTTCAGTGGCAGCACTGTTGGCTCCCTCTTGGTCAGTTTTTGATCCAGAACTTTTTCTCTTGCTCTGGGACTTAATTTTAGTAATTTTTTTTCTTAAGGAGTGGACCAGGGAAACCTTTCCAGAGGCTTACATTTATTTAGCAGAAAGTTGATCTGTTTTTTAGAGGACTCATAGCATCACAGAATGGTTTGGGTTGGAAAGGACCTTAAAGCCCCCCCAGTCCAACCCCCATGGGCAGGGACACCTCCACCAGCCCAGGCCGCTCCAAGTCCCGTCCAACCTGGCCTTGGGCACTGCCAGGGAGGGGGCACCCACAGCTTCTCTGGGCAACCTGGGCCAGGGCCTCACCACCCTCACAGTCAAGAATTTCTTCCTAATATCCAGTCTAAATCTCCCCTCTTCCAGTTCAAAACCATCCCCATCTTGTTCTGTCGCTCCCTGCCCTTGTAAAAAGTCCCTCTCCAGCTTTCCTGTTGGACTCAGGATTATTAAAAGCCATTGCCAACTTCTTGGTCACTAAGTGTGGTCTTAGCAACCATGGTTTGGAAGGACTTTCAGTGGTAAGGAATGCTGTATTTTTGGTGATAGCTGAACTGCTCGTGATCTCCATGAGCCCTTGACCTCAGCTACTTCTGTTCCTCGAGGGTCTATCAGAAAACACTCTTCGTCTTTGAATTCCTCAAGCTGAAGGTGTGTCGATGAGTGAGATAACACATGGGTGCATAGGACACAGGAGTGAGGAAGAGATTCATCTGACATGGGGTGATGAATGCAGTTTCTTCTGCCAAGTGTAGTTGTGCTGCACTTCATAGGCTTTGCTGTCTGCACTGAACCAGCTCTCTGCTCACCCCATTCACAGCTTGGAAATAAGTAAGAGAGGCAGAGAAAGGACATTTAGATAAGACATGACATCCCCTAATAGGACAGCAGAAGTCCTTGCTGTATCAGTTGCACTAATTGATTCAATTCATGGTTGTCCATCAAGACGCTGAATGAACACAGGGCATAGGTGTCCTCAGGCTGTCTGAAATGGAGCAGTGGAATAATATTTTACTTTATTGCGTGGTCCAACATCAGAGTCCACTGCAGGAAGGCAATCAGGAGTGTCTTTGCAGGCCATGAGATTGCTGATTTTTAGGAGCAGAAGTCATGCAATAGAAGATTTCATCCCTGGTGCTATCTGGGTCTAATCCTCCAGTTTTTGTCTTCTCTTGATATGGAAGTTGTAAAATTTGCCAGCAAAGGTGTGTCGCTGGTTTCCTGAAAACCAGAGCTTGGCCTGACCACTCTCACAGTTGGACATTTTGGGAAGATTTCCTCCCTTTTTCGGGCAGGGTGCTCTGTGGCAACAGACAGTGATGCTGCTGAGAGGAGAAAGCTTGTGAATGCAGTTTGGCCAAACAAAATACATTTCTCAAGGGTATTTAGTCTGCTCTTCACTTCGGGTGAGTTAAGGAAATTCCTTTTGGAGAGATTTTATAGGCGCATTCATCAGCCTGCTTCATGCTGCTTGAGTGGAAGATCCATAAATATGGACTGACCCCTTGTTGCTGTAATGTGTCTTCCCTTTTAAGCGCTCCATATTTAAGATTACTTTTCTCTCTCCAAAATTCCCTATATTTTTTGCCTCTTGGCAGCCCCAACTGCTTCCTGCCCTGGATAAACTCTAAATGGGATGACTGTCCCATTTCTTCAACACTTTCATTGCCTGTGTGTTCCCCATCAGGCTCAGCCATGGCTTTTTCTCAATAAGAAGAAAAATGTCTCTCCTACATCAGGATAAAACAATAAAATCAAGCAAGCAAGAAGTGCGTAGTAGCCTGGTAGTAACTGAGATGCTTTAATTTGCTCCTTCTATGTGGGACTGAATCAGATCTGCCACCATTAATTGCAACAACGTCTTGATATTGAAGAGAAATTTCTCCTCGGCTCTCTTTGCACTCAGAGCATCACTCCCAGAGGCAGAGATGAGCAATCTTGAGTGCCACCTGGCTTCCCACTAGAGCTTGCATTTCATCTGGTTCTCTCGTTGAGAATATCGCTCCTCTCAGCAACACGGCATTGCCAGAGAGATCTTGCAAATATGACAACATTCAAGAGACAAATTATCTCCATTTGGAGTTAATTTCTGTTTCCCAGCAGGGCTCCGCTGTGACCCTGCTGGGTTTGGAAATGCTGCTGTTTGGTTAATAGATGAATGTTTTGTGGATGACTGTATCTGCGCTCTGCTGGTGCCAAGTTTGGCTTCCTCTGCTCCCTCGCCTTCTCACTTGCAGCCAACATTGCGCGGCCTAAATGGATTTATTCACAGGACAATAACTTGACTGTCATTAGCACGGGGAAAATAATGTACGAGCAAGCGATAAAACAAAATGCTCATTCTCTGCCATCCATAACTGCCTGGGAGGTCTCTTAAAGATGTACTGTGGGGAGCCATCTGCTCGGAAGGGGAGATGGGACTGTCAGGAAATGATGCACAAGTTAGAGATGGGAAGGAAAGATCTATAGCATCATCCAGACCATTTGCTGAGCGGGATGCTCATTACTGCTCTGGCTGGGAATTGAACAACAGCATCTCCACCGTTATTAGACATTGCTCGTAATGAGCTGACCCAGTGAGTCTTTCATTTCCCAATTTGAGTTTTATTTTTCTTTTCCCCCTCCTAGAATGTGGTTTGGGGGGAAAAGACTTCTTCGCGCTGCCCTTTCGCTGTATTTTGGAAGCAGGATTTTGTGTTTCTTTGCTATGGTGGAAATCCTGAGCTGGGAGCAGATGGTTGCTAAACTGCTGAGTAGTTCATTTAGTCCTTTTTGCTCCTTGCAAGGAGCTCGAAAGAGTGGAAATACTCATCATGTAGCGTGGGAAACTGTGAAGTGCCACTGAATACTTGGAGTTTTGTTCCGTTTTTTAGATTAATATACAGGTATTTGGGCAGGTTGTGATAAAATACCACAGCAACATAGTTGGGGTCTTATCAGCCTGAGTATTGTGGATATGAAAGAGGGAGAGGACAAAGTTGGATGAAGTCAGGGTTCCCCTAACGTGTAATTCGGGATCTATAGGAGTGTTCCTCAGCACATGACATTTGACTGTACAGTGCTGGGCTCCTAGCACAAATATCACAGAGCTCGGCTCTCTTCCAGACCTTGTTTTATATTGAAAGGTGTTATGAGACTGTGAGAGGTTTTCTTTTTCTATGTCTCTGCATATGAATAGGATTGTGAAAGTCGCTTGGGCGGTAGCTGTGCCCTGTCTGTGAGATTCTCCATAAACATCCAAGCGACCCCATTTTCATACTGTTTTAAGCTGGTGTGGCCAACGTTTCCTACTGGAGATGGTCAATCTGAGAGGGAAAGTAAGTGCAATAAAATATCTAACAGTATTTTCCAAATCCATCACTGTGGTATGTGTATACGACCTTCTCAGTTTCCATCCTTACACCACAGCTCACACTTGGAAGCATCCTACTTCAGAAGTGGTCTCATAATTGGACCTGTCCTCTCAGTCAAGAAGAGGCAAATAGCTTTGTTCAAGCAGGAGAAAATAGTATTTTATTAATAGTGTTTAAATTTGCACCCAGTCTGTAAATCTCGTTGCAATTGCTACTTCTGTTTGCAAGATTTAAAGGCTGATGTTGTCTGTTCTCCCTTCTCCGGAGCAGAGGAGTTTGTCAGAGCTGAATCTCGGGGGGGTTTCAGTGGTCACTCAGTTTTGATTAATGCGATGTTAATACAAGCTGTCAGATTCTTGCAGTGAGCTGCTCACGATCTCCATGCATGAGGAATTTCGAAATAATCCTTTGGGGACATCCAGGGACAGGACTGTGATCTCCTGTCTTTGATGTGGAGAACATAAGACTTAATTTATTGAATTAATCACAAGTGATACCGTCACGTGCAACATACGAGTTTTCTCCTTTCTGTGCTTAGCACTTAATGCTACATCTTCCCTCTTGGGATGGTGCAGGACTCCAGTGCTGTGTGAGGGCACCCTGAGTTGCCCTTAAATTGGTCACCTTGAACCTTGCTCGGGTCCGGGGAGTAAATGCAGAAATCTGAACTAAGGGAATAAATGAAACTAAAGGGCTTTTAATTGCTCTGCTTCCTTTTGCAGAGAAGAGAACTGATTCTTTTGTATTTTCTTACTCAGGAAGCTCTACACAATGCCAAGAATTTCATAAAATTAAAATTTCACAAGACTAAGCACACTTGGGTTGGGTTTTTTGTGTGTGGACATGTATGTGTGTTAATTTTTACCTTGCGTACATTGCTTCTCATTTCCTGTTGGCTTTGATTCTTACTTACTAACTTCTACTTGAAAGGAAAAGCAGGGAAAGCTGTTCTGAGAAGACCTCAGCTCTACTAAGGTTGTGTCTGGAGGTGGCTGGAAGGCATTTTCTTACTGATTTGTACTGTGATTTCTCCATACCAGCAATATATTTGGTTGAAATCCTATGGAAGCAAAGGAAATTGTGGATGGGGAGTCCAACATCTCTCTTCTCCTGCACAGTCTGGTGGTTAGAGCATTGGCCTGTGCAACTTAACATCCAAGTTCAAGTCCTTCTGCTGGCTGAATGGTTTCCTAACCACTGAGAGAGGCAGAGATCTGATTTGTCTATAAATCACCTTTAAGCACAGGTCTGTTCTAATGGAAACATGGAAAAGGTTTTGATTTCACCCATTCCATTGGGGGCAACTAAATTAGAAACATCAAAAGCTGCTGTGAAACCAAATTGTCATCCTCTGGCCACCTCTGGCCTCTTGTGTGCATTGAGGTGTAAATTCCCCTCATAAATATATTTTATTTTCCTTTAAAATTCAGATCAACCTTAGCCCTGCAGCATCCGATAGCTTCAACTTGAGGGCAGCTCTGTGGGAGCTGGTGGCTGTTGATGTTGCCCATCAGTCGTGGCTGTCAATGGGAATGTCCAGCCCTGCGCACAGAGCTGCATTACATGTGGCAACAACTGTTCAATGAAACCAACGTGGTAAAGGTTTTAGCAAAAATATAGCTGCTGAGTTGTAGAAATCTATCTCAAGCTAGTTGCTGGTAGGTGGAAATACATATACATATATATATATACACACACACACAAACATACGTATATATATTTGAGTATTATATATATATATGAGTAATGTGTATATATATGAGTAATATATATGTATGAGTAATATATATATTTAAGTTACATACATATATATATAAGTTACATACATATATATATGTATGTATGTATGTATA
>NW_010158910.1:1641-16137 GCF_000695765.1 Mesitornis unicolor | reverse complement strand
CTAAGCACCACCAGCCCCCCACGACCCCCTCAGAGACCCACCCCAGAGCCCCAGACCCCTCAATATCCCCTCAAACCACCCTCACGACAGCCCCAACCCCCAATACCCACCCAAGACCCGCCAAACTCCTCCCCTAACAGCCCAGCCCCACAATACTCCCCCCCCAACAGCCCAACCCCACAATGCCCCCTCAAGCCGCGCCCCCCATGGTCCCCTCATGCCTGGTGGGCACGTCCTCCCCCTGGCAGCCCAGCTCGAAGGGCCCCAGTTCCTTCAGCACTGCCTCAGCCGGCACCGGCACTGGCTCTGGCGCCACCATTTTCGCGGAAAAACAAAAAAACAAACCAAAATAGGCCTCTTGCAAAACAAGGCATGAAACCAAGAACTGCTGACTGACACTGCTGTAACGGCCCAAACAACATCCTCGGGCCAAAGCCTCCTTCCAGGAAGCTCAACCCAGCACAAATGCTTCCTTTTCCAAGAGCAGCTCTGCTACAAGCCTTGCATCTCCCGGGCAGGAAAGGCAGCCAGCTCCCTCTCCATGGAAACCTGAATACCCAAAGTGATGCGAGCAGCTCTCCCCACAACCAAACACTTACCTACATGCAGAAAAAAGTATTTTTCAAGTCTGCAGAGCCGTGCTGCATCACGAAGTCTCCTGTATCACTAGTTTTTAGGGGGTCTCAGCAGAAGTCTCATGGTCCAGGGGGAGATTTATCCTGATCCTTTTTCATGAGCATTTCTGCAACGTTGGCATTCATCACACAGCTGAGCAGCTTGGAAAGTCACATGGATTCTTTGAGATGCTAACGCAACACAGATAACACTTTTGTTGATCATTAGATCTATCGGCAGGCACACGGCAGTGCCCTGTACAGACACCTCAGGCAGCCACAGGGAACTCTAAATGGAGAAGAAACCAGGGTCAGCCCACCTGAGCACCATGGGAGGACACAACTGGAAACAACAGATGTTTCTAGGGGAACATATCCCTTGCTGACTGCCTTCTGGGAAAGCAGGAACTGTTTTACTTGAATGCTGCTCAGCATTTTGTTTTCAAGAGAAACTGCAAGGCAGGATACAAACAACGATGCATTGGTCCCAGCAAAGCCTTGGGGCTGCCACTGGCAGGGCAGGAGGTGCACACAAATATCCGAGGGGGCACCAAGTAACCCTGGCTGCTGGCCCCTGTGTTGGTTGGCATCCCAGGGCTGCGCAGTGGGGCGGGTGCCCTGGGATGGCTTTTGTGCTTTCAAGGGTACGGCCGTGCTGCAGCCCCAGCCCAGGCAGCCCTCCTGGATTTCACTAACTTGCTTTGCTCTCTGCAAATAAGTGCTGGGATAGAAGAGTGCACCAAGAGCAGCCAGGTACCTTTGGCCACTAAAAAGCAGATCATAGTCCAAGGAGCAAGTGACAGTTTAGGAAGACTCACAGGTTTACAATTTCTCTGGTTCTGGCATGCTTTTTAGGCATTCAGTGCCAGCTGCTATACCCACAGGAGCAGGTAATGACTGCTCAGAGGTACACCCTCTTCCTACAGCTTTCCTTTCAGCTTCAGCATTACTGACCTCAGCCCAGCACGCACAACCTGGTGAGACACAGAGACAGAGAGGGCAGGTGCAAGGCTCTCATCAGAGACAGCAAAAGAGAATAGTCTCAAGGGGAAATCAAGAGGTGCTGCTGAAGTCCTGGTGCCTCTGGTATCCAGGCTCCTCCTCAAGATGCCAATGACTTGGCCTCTCTCATATTTGTCTGGCCCACCTGTAGGAGTTGTGGGCGGCAGCAAAGACTATTTCTTGCTGTGTGCTTAGCCAGTGCTCAAAAGTGGGACCCCAGGCTGAACCAGAGCTGCTAAGGATCAGTACAACCCACACCATGATCACACTGACTGGGCCAGCAGCCCTGGGATGCCCAAGCATCATCTCCCTGGAGGCAGCTTGTGCCAGGCACTGCACCTATATCACACTCACCCTGATAAACAGAAGCTTAAAAATAAAAAGTAAAGAAAAAAATCACAAATTACCATCAACATCAGTGCTGACGCAGAGGGCACAAGAGCTTGGATCCATGCAAATGACGCCTTTTTCCAGACACTTACCAAGCACTACCCAAAATGATGCTCTTGGGGTGGGCAGCAGTGTCTGGGTGCCAGCACACCCAGCAAGTGCCTGGGGCTGCAGCCCTTAGCCCACAGCCCCGGCAAAGCTCACTCCCTGTCAGTCACTTGGCAATGCCATCTATTGCAGAGGCAGAAATAGCACAGGGGCCGTGATGCCAGATGTGCAGTCCAGATATGCTCTCAGCCAGAGTGGTGGAGATGGTGATGGCACCAGGCTCTGGCCGTGGCCCTGGGGTACCAGTGTCCCTCACCACACTCTCAGCCCTTGTGCCACCCATTCCTGCAGGCTGAAGCATCATCTGCTCTGGTTTTTTCCTACCCAAAAAGAGCCGGCCTTATCCCCAAATCCCCAGTTGCCTGGAGAGGGAGGGGAAATCCTTTCCTTGTCCCAGACAGTTTCAACTGAATTGTTCCAGCTTCATCAGCCTGTGATCTTGACGGCCAATATAGCTCAACATTTTGGCTCGCTGGCGTCACTCGAATGTAAAACATCTCCCACAGAAACATTTTTTTCATGCAAGGCAAACACTCTCTCAGTAACAAGAAACATTTTTCTTAGACATGAACAAAGGCTGAGGTTTCTCCAGACAAAGGAACCAAAAGTTTCCTTTTACTGAGCGTTGTCTGACGCAGACTGAAATATTTGGCATTTTGTGTTTTTGTTGTTGTTGTTTGTTGGTTGTTTTTCTTTTCCTGAGTGCCTTTTTCCAAAAATATATCTCGGCTGATTATAATTTTCTTCTTGTGCAGCTTTTCTGTAATTTCACCATTGATTTAAAGCAATTTTTTAAATGGAAATACTTTGGTTTTAAAAAATATTTTTAACCAAAAAAAGACGTGTCTTTCACCAAGAATGTGTGACCTCTACAAGGAAAATATTTAAACAGCTATTGAAAACAGATATTTTGTTAAGAAAATGATGAGATAGGAACTTTGTTTTGTAGAAAAACGGGTCCATTTTTAGCTCTGAAATATGCAGCTCTACCTCCAACTGTTTTCTTAAGTTGTTCTTCAACCTGATTTAATGGAGACAACATTATTTTTGTTTAAAGCTTTCCAATTTTTCATACCTTTAACAAAACATTTAAGAAGACTCTGATCCTCATAACAAACTCTTTACCTTAGAAGCACATTATATATTTAACAGGCACAAAAAGTGAGAGGAGGGGGGGAAATCTGTCTACCTGGGCTTGATTTAGAAAACCAGGTCTACCCCACTGGTCACTGCTGAAGGTTATGGGGGCAAGAGCCAGGTTGGCTCCCCACTGTACACTGAATTAGCAGAATAAGGTGGAGGTAGAGCAGGGGAGATATTTCACAGTGGCTTGAAGGTTTGAACCCACCTTGGCTGTGCAAGGACCAGCAAAGCCTCTCTGCAGATGAAGCAGAAGCCTCGGGGCTGGATGAAGCAGGACCCAAGCAGGTTCAATCCCATTGCTGCTGGAGTCAGGCTTGGAGCTGAGTCAGGGCTTAAAGTAGAAACTGGAAGGATAAAAACTTGTGGGATCAGGCCTTGAACCAACAGCTCCTGACTCGGTACAGCCTTGGAGAATGTCTAAAATAACCAATATTGTTACAGGCCCGCATGTTAAAATAAATCAAAATCAATAATGCTAATAGACATTAATTCATGCTAATGGAATTACTGCTCCAAAAGCAGAGTTAATAAGCCCAGCCAGACCACTACCACCGTCTACATATTTAAAAGATCCAAGCTATTTAAATAGCAACCACATTCCTTTGAATTGAATAGTATTTCCTTTGGATTACACATTGATCTTGGCTGAGCTGTGCTTGACATCTAAAGCAGTTAAAACAGCAACCTGAACAGCCACAGTCTGCCACTAATTTTGAAAGGAGAAAACCAATTTTAACTTATGTGTTCTCATTAAAGCCACTCTGTTGTCTCAGCGACGGGCTCAGAAGACGAAAGCCACGAATCCAGATCAGATCAGTTGAGCCACAGTGCTTGGAGGCAGCTGCACCACCACACCCCAGTTTGCCTGTGGTTAAGCTCCAGGACTGCTTACACAGGTCCCCAAAATCCTCATCCTCCTGGAGGAAAGGCGCCTTGCACAGAGCCCTGCTGCTCAGTTCCACGTTGGAGACATAGTTTCATCACTTACTTTCACATAAGGAGTTCGGGTTCACTATGCTCAGAGGTGTCCCCCTGCTCAGCTCTGTGCCCCATGGGGACGGGCAGCCTCGGCACAACCTTCATCACCCCACACTCCTGGAAGCCTCCTGGCATTGCCTCCCCCACTCAGTGGGCAATGTGGCAGTGGGGCTGGAGGTGTTTTTGGTGCTGGTGGGTTTCACCTCCTTTAATGCTTTTGCAAACCAAAGGATGGAATACATTGTTTCCTCCATCCATCGAGACAGGGCTAAAATACAGGTTTATTCATGATTTTGCTCAGGTTTTCCATGCACTTCACAATTCTGTAGGTTTAGCAGCTGGGTTCCTGCTTCTTTAATGCTCTGGGTGAGAGTAGCAAGGGCACAAAACCAAGGAAGGAAGCAAACCACTCTTGCATTGCAACAGAAACAAATTCTGCCAGAGGAGATTTTCCCTTCCAGAAGCCTCAAATTCATTTCTGGTCCCTGCAATTGCCTGGAAGGTGCTGCGCAGAACCTGTGCGCCCGGCTGTCAGCTGCGCCCCCCTCCCATCCAAGCTGCAAATTAAACACTCCCACTCTGCAGCTGGCTTCAAACGTCACCATAAGCAGCTGGCATCAGCTGGCAAGCACAGATCTGCTGGGAGGGTGTTCAGCAACAGCTCCTACAAGGTTTGTCACAAATGTGGCCAACAAGAGAGGGCAGCTGGGAAACACTGCAACCCTGCTGCCTTTTGATGGAGAGCGTGCCATGTCGCAGAGAAAACCCCCATGGGAGCACAGGCTAAAGGAGCTACCACCAGCCCTGCTCATGAAAGAGCTGCAAATTCCACATCATGAGGCTGACTTCCATTTAATACACCTCAAACAGCAGCACAGTGAAAGAAAGGACAGAAACAAGAGGGTGGCAGAGCTGCAGCCCCAGTACTGCTTCAGCTCCCTCTCATTCTGAATTATCGCCTGCCAGATCCACAACGCTGGGAGCTGCTGGAAAAGCCTCCAACTCACCCCTGGGCCGTGCCCGCACCAGCATCATGGAGTGCACCTTCAGGAAAGGGAATTTTTACCTCTTTTCGCATCATCAGTTTGCAGTTAAAGGTGCCCTCCATGTCAGGGCATGCTCACACCTGGGAGCCAACGGGCAGCCCACCAACCATCCTGCTGGCCATGAGCTCCTCAGGGGTACACATGAGGCTCCCTGACAGCTTCTTCTGCCTGTTACTGTCCATGCAAAGCACAACGCTCCCCGTGTCCTCCACAGGCGCTGCCTGCGGGTGGGGGCAGCAGGCAGAGGTGTCCTGGGGACAGCTGACAAAGGACTCGCTGAGCTATCTGCTGCGTATACAGCATCCCTTTCACTAGGAAGCCAAATGTCAGAATTATTTAGCATGGGACACACAGGAAATAGAACACTCCTAATTTATTTGGCTAATTATTTTCAGGCAACGAGGCCCCGGAAAACCTCTATCAAAGACAACAGCTTCTTTGTCATGCTGACTCTCTTGGCCTCCGGCTAGCAGAGACCCTGCACTCTCCCATCTAAACATGGATCAAACCTGAAAATCCCACCATTATTTTGCAGCAACAAATTCTAATTTAATACTGAAGTGTTTTTGAATGCACAGACAACAAGAGAACTTAATAATGAATAAACAGTGATTATGTTTTTTAATTTTTTTCCAAATTTGTTTTTTTTTTCCTATGGGAAAAGCAAAAGTAGCAAAGTTATGACCCAGCAGCCAAAGTTCCCACTTGCCCCAAGACACAGAGGCACTAGAGTTCATCTCATTCCCTGCAACATTTTACTTGAAGCATCCTCATGAAAGCAGCATGGCCTATGCTAGTGCATGGGAAATTGAGAGCAAACAATAGTCATGTCGCACTGTTCAAGCGAGAACCCCTTCTTCTCTTGCTTTACTATCCCATGCAGTTATTGGGGTGCTCACTTCCTCACCTGCAAATAGGGCAGGGTGGCCACCCACCAAAACCAGAGGGGTGGTGTGAAGACATATGCATTGAAAGCCGCCTCCAGAACTCTGCCAGATCGGCAGAGATTTATTTAGGATTGCACACACCAACTCTGATATAATAATGCTCTGCTATGGGGATGCAAACAAAGGCAGCCATAAAGAAAAAAGGAAAAAAAAATAGGCTCTTGGTTAAATCGGAAGAGTTTTTCTTACTGCAACAACCCAGTTGATACGGCTGCGTGACCTTGCCTCTATACAAGAGCCCCTGGAAATGCAGACCCATCTCCTGAAAAGCCTCCTGCAGAATTAATGTCCTCAGATCTGCTTCTTGCACAAGACAGCAAAGCGTGTGTGGTACTGGCATGGGGGAAATAGCTGAACATGTACAACAATTAGCTTTATAAATGTAAGATTTCAGCTATTGTTTTAGTTGCCTGTCCCTTGGGATGCACAGCATTACTGTATTATTGATGATGCTAAATAGGGTTTTCAACAAAGCTGGTTTGAAGACTTGTGAATGCCAAAACAGCATTTCAACCCATTAAACTTCACAGATGAAACAATTTCTTCTAAAAATAATCATCAGTTTTTCTCACCAGAAAAAATAAAAGCCTGCCCAATTCCTAACGTGCCAAGTTTTCAGGCAGGCCTGTGTTTTGTTTTTTTTATGGCTGAGCTAATAAAGCTCTGAAGAAAAGCAAGTTTATAATGGAAACCCCCATGGAGCTGAGTTGCAGGTGAAGAGCAGCCACCCTACACACCGGGGCTGCCAGCAACCACAGGCAAATGCATTCCACCTTCCTAATACTGAATTTTCTTGTTCAGAGGAAAAGATGAGATGTCTTAACTCCCACTAACATCCTCACCATTATGTCGATGCAAATACAGTCACGAGGCAATCACCAGCCCAGCCAAGGGCCAGCCATTGTGGGGCTGACAATAGCTTCCCAAGTGCTCCGGAGAAGAAATAAATGCACTCAACCTTCTCCAAGATTTTAAGTCTCATTAGTATAAATCAGTAACCCAATTAACGAAGGGTTTAGCATATTGATTTGCATCAGATTACACAAATTAATGACATATGTAGCAGGAGACAAGGCAGCAGGGAAGATGAACAGCTATGTAGGGGAATTGTACTGCCACAGTACATGAAAACGGGCACGGGTATCCCAGATTTCACGATGGAGATGAAGCTGCTCCTGCTCAGCTCCTGCAGGGCCATCAGGGAGACAGAGACATTACCTGGCTGTCGAAATGGCTAATGACCTGAGGCAGGTTTGCTGATGCAAATCTTAAGAGCTGCTTTTTAAATAAAATCTGCTTTAACAGTTGCAGCAAGGTCTGGTTAGGAGTTGAACAGAGATGGTCTCCCAGGGAGAGGTCCTTGGGTGAGACACATTCCCGCTCTGCTCCTGCTGGGACACACACAGGCAGATCCACCACAAAGAACAAAGACTTGGGGTTGGGGAAAACGCAGCCAGGGCAACAAGGAAACATGGGGCAAAGACATCAGGAGAGGGCTGGAAGGAGCCCAAAAGGGGGAGAGGCCAACAAAGCAGGGCAGGTTTAGGGAGGAAAAGCAGCTCCACCAGCACCCTGCCTACAGCACGTGGACAGCAGAGGAAGGCAACACAACATTAGGACATGCTGTCAGTGCCCTCCAAGACCTGCCAAGTTCAACAAAGCCTCTCCCCCATGGCTGCCTGCCCCTTCCGCGCCTGGCAGGGTCCCCCTGCTCTTGCCAGGCTGCCTAGCCCAAAAGACCGAAAAGGACAGTCCTCCCACACAGAGGGACAAAGGCACTGGGCCATGCCCAGGATGCCTCCCCTCCTCCCAGGGTGGGCAGAGTCTCCTTGCTCCAGCAGTTATAAAAGGGCTTTCAATCCATGTAATCCATTAGATACAAATTACAGCAATTTAAGCACACTTGACCCAGACTTACAGCAAGCCCATAAAGAGCTGTGTCTTCCCCAGCAATTGACACTGTTACAGGCCCTCAAACAAACCACAGCAGAGGATTAAAAAACAAGACAATAATAAAGCAAACCAAACCCAGAAAACACGATGCCTGAAACAGCATTATCAAGAAATGAAAACCATTCCTGGGTTTGGGTCATATTCCGACAGGTTTAAAACCACCAGTATTGCACCATTTCTAACCAATGCATGTCTTGCAGCTACTGTAAGTCATTAAATCACAGCCACTGGAAGGGTGGTGCCATGAAGGTCAGCACTACATAATCATTCAGGATGGGGACTGTAACTCCCAGCCCAGGGAACATGGGCAGGAGGAATGGTGCTGACCCCATGGCTGCTCGCCCTCCCAGGGTGGCTCCTGGCTGTGAGCTCCCTGGTAGCAGCTCAGGTCAACACAGATCCCACTAGCCAGGTGGGGGATTGCAATGTTCCTGCATCAATTTCCACTGCCTTCTATGCATTTGTTTATTTATTCTGAAATTACTACTAGCCTTAGATGGCATCCCAAGGCAGAGAAGCAGCAGAGGACAGGCCACCCTCCCATCAGCCCTGCAGGGGTCACAGTACTGAAGGGTGGCCATTGGCCATCACATCGAGCAGAGACCTGAGGGAGCAACACTCTGCAGTTACCCTAGTCAGCCTGCCTTACATGGAAAAATAAACCCATCAGTGTTAAAAAAAAAGGTGCAAGGCAATTTCTTCCAATCGTGACTGCTGGATTTATCCAGGTTGGGGTTTCCTGCAGCAGCCATGCCCACCAGGTTCCACACACATCATCTGTGGTCCTCGGGGTCCCCAAGACTGTCTGCGCTGGTAGGACCCGGATGCCTGTTGCTCCTGGCTGTGGAGATGTTCCACAAGAAGAAACGTTGCAGTTTTGTGCTGGCAAACAAAAGGAACAAGCAGGGCAGCAGTCCTCAGTGCCAGCTGTCACTGTTCTGGTTGCTACCATCACCATGGGGCGAACACTGCCACCTTCACACAGGGGACTGCATGAAGGGAAGAGGATGGCTTTGGGGGGAGGGTGACAAACAGGGCCAGCAGTCATTGGGGCACACATGATAATCAAAAGCACCCAAACAGCTGGAAGGGATTTGTACATGCCTGTCTCTGACGTGTTTGACACCAGACGCCATCATGAGAAAGAAGCCAGCACCACGTCAGGGGTCTCACCTGGTCCAGCAAGCCTTACATCCAACTAAAGCAATCAGAGGATGGTGATGGAAACCTCCACACCATCATGTCTAAGAAAAAAACTGAAGTATTGAGAGATGGCACCTTCCAGAATTAAAACACCAACTTGCCTGTGAGGACACAGCCAGGTTGGCCCAGTCAGGGGCAGGAGTAGGACCCAGCCCCAGGGGTGTGGGAGGGCTCCTCCTGCTGCGCTGGTCACTTGTCCTCACTTAGGGCCACCCATCGCACCACAAAGCCAGAGACTCTCTGCTTACAAGAGCCCTGTTATTTGCTCTCCTTTTCCTCCTTCGTTGCTATCAGAAGCACAAACAGGGAGGCTGGCCCACCAGAGAAGCTCAGAGCAGCCTGTGGGCGGACGCTGTGGCACAGACTAGTCCGTGCTTCAGGAGAGGCACAGAGCTCTGACACCAGGTCCTTTCAAGGGCTGTATGTTTTTATTCTGACTCTTTGGGAGACAGCACCTCATGTACTGCCAAGAACACAACCTTTCTGCTTCATTCTGCATGTGAAGTTCATTACCAATTTCATTAATTTAATTATTGATTCTATGTATGGGAATTTTCTTTTAAAACACAGTCGTAATGGCAACCGTCACGTGGAAAAAAAATAATACCTGAAGGAAGGGAGCACATGGCTTCCTCAAAGCCAGCAGCATGCCTTGTTCCTACCCGTATGGTTTAGTTTACAAGCTCATGTCAGAGAGCCGATTTCACACACAAACACAAAATAAAAGCAGGAACACAACTTTTGATCATCCTACATTGACGTTTACTCTTGTTTCCTGTAGCCGCAGGTGACAAACCTGTCCTTTATATAGTGGAGAACTGTTGTGCTATTAACAAAGTCAACTGGACACGCTTAAAACTCACGGCAGGTCTTTGCGTTGGGGGCTCGTACGAAACTAAGGAATAATAATTAGTAAGCAATTAGTTGTAAAATTATAAATATAAATTCAGAAACATTTTTGCTGAGCAGAAAAGCTCGAAAGCAGGAGAATTTACAAGCAACTTTCTTACATATGAACACTTACGCCAAGAAGAGAGACGTTGGAGGAGAAGTCAGCCCCTCTGAACACAAGGGCTTTTGTTTCACCATTCTCTGAGCTCTGAGGAAGTTTAACTTTTTTTTTTCAGTTAACTTTGCCAGCCTGCCAGCTGGGTATAAGCCAGAAGGGTTATCCAGTCAGACCTCACTGCGACATATTTACAATGGTAGTGCATCTAAGGTTTGTTTATTTCGGCATTAAAATTCAAACGGCTAGAATCATTTAAATAATTAAAGGGCAATCAGAAAATGTCATGAAACCAAACAAATCAGGAAAAGTCATGGAAACCATCAGCAATATTTAATTCAGAAATTCTCTTTGTTAGGGAACTTAGCTGAAAGAAAACAGCTGGATGTAGTTCAACTCTCTAAATTAAAAACAATCTAACAAGGTCTATAGGGATAACTCTTTCAGCTACATATTGGAGACCAGATTCACTTCTACCAAGTAAATGTAATAGCACTCAAAGCTAGAAAGGAAATTCCTCAGAACTGAGGTAGTTTCTAAGTATCAGCACATTTTCCAATTCCTCGCAAGGCAACTTAGCTATTTACAATCCATTTTTTCCCACACATAAATGTATAACTTTTTCAATTTTATGCTTCCATGATTTATTTTCTAAAGAAAAATAATCTAGCCAGAATATCCCTACTCTACTAACATCATGTTTTAATAAATAACTGGCTACTTCTAGTAAAATTAAGCCTCCAGGATTGTTTATACCAGCCAAGACTACTCTGACTTTATAGCTTTGCAGAAATTTGGTGTGAAAATAAAGTTGAATATAATGTTGACCCTGAGCTAACAAGTAATTAATGCTTCAATATAAAAATAGAAAATTATCCTTACAAGGGTGGAACAGAGCAAACCCTATCTCTCTGGATTGCTCTCCCAGCCGGATCCCAGTGTCCAGCCAGACCTAAAGGCTACCTAAAGCAGGAGGAGACGTGCAGAATAATTTTGAGTCTTTCCAAAGACTTTGTTTTCCCTGAATTCTTAAAAAAGTTATTTCATATATTTTCTTAAAAATATACATTTCTTTTATTAATGAGTTGCCGTTGACCATGAGACTGTTCCAACTGCAAAAGCACAGGTAGAGAGAGGATGGTGTGTAGGGTAGCGCCGAAAAGCTACAGCCGCCGGGCACCGGCTCCCAGGAGACCAAACACAGAAAAGGAGGTGTCTTCAGCCCTGCCAGCTTCTACTCCCATCTACCTGCACCAGTGCCGTGGGTCGCCAGCTGCCTGCTCCTTCCCTTTTGTCCCTCATCGGGGAGGAAACAAAGCTCTTGCAAAAACAAACCCAACACCTCCCCGCCTGCCCTCCCACAAAGTATGCCTTAAAACAAAAAAAAGAATAAAATTGAAAATTAATCCATCATTCATCTAACAAATTTGCAGACAAGACACATGTTGGCATTTGGATCTGCGAGAAGACCAGTTGCTTCCAACCGAACAAGTTTAATGCCTTATTCCCACGGGGGATGCGTGGCAAGGAGCTGATCTACAGGAGTTACAGCTAACGGCAAGGATCCCGGGGCACGAACAACAGCTCTTCTTAGCGTCTGCACAACTGCAGTTCTCTGGAGTCTCTTCCAATTTAACCAAACCTCCTGTAAAGAAAGTACAGCCTGCTCCTGGCATTAACGCCCTACGCAAACGGGGCACCTGGCACACTGACCAGCTCTGCATTCACCTTCTGTTTTACCACGTAATAAAGACAAATTACTTCCACTTCTCTCCAGATAAGGCAACTAACATAATGTGGATAAATGGGAAGTTAACTACATGAAACACGTTCTCTGCTTGTTGGGCAGTTATTTTCTCCCCACAAGGTAACATGATAAATAAAACCTGCTTCTGTACAGATATTTCTCTTTTCAGAAACACATACTTGTTACAGGCCAAGAGAAGACCCTGGGTTTTTTTTGTTTTGTTTTGTAAGAAATACGGTAAAATAAAATAAAATTAAAAAAAAGAAAAGTGATAAAGACACAAATGCAGAGCTAACTACAGGCTTGTATATACATTTTTGTTATCCACCTCTAACATGGACTTTTGGTGAACGAGACAGACTGGTAGTCCCTGTTCCTGTTACTCCCAGAATAGCAAGGGAAAAAAAAATAATCAGTACCTTAAAAATCAGTGGCAACATAGTAAAAACTGTACACTGTTGTCCATTAACTTAAAAAGTAAAGTCCCTAGATGGTATAAAAGTGAAAGCAGGTGCCTTCTAACTTCGATAATAAAAGTCTTTTTTCCCCCCCACCCCTATGCTGCACAATTATCTCCATTGTCTTTGCATGGCCAAGAACAAAAAGCTAAGGAGCAAGGCTGCTTGTGATAAACCGCTCCTGGTGGCGGCAGAAGTGTTCACATTCTTATCGCTTTTGTTGGAGCTCCCGGTGACTTCGGTGGCGTTGAACTCGAACTCCGGGGAGCACTGCTGGAGCTCACAGCCGCTGCCGCTCTCCTCCCCACTGCTCTCCTCACCTGCAGGAGACAAACACAGCTGCTGTCCTCCTCTGCCCTTGTTGGCAGGAGGCAGCAGCAGGGAAAAAAAGGCAAATGCATGGACGTTTTGACATTTAGGAGATGTAAGTGCAGGACCTCTGGTTAATGTGACTTCCATGTGCTGTTTGTCACAGGCACCCCTGCTGGTGGATGAAAAGCTGGACATGAGCCGGCAAGAAACCCAACCATATCCTGGGCTGCATCAAAAGCAGCGTGGCCAGCAGGTCAAGGGAGGTGATTCTCCCCCTCTACTCAGCTCTGGTGAGACCCCACCTGGAGCAGCATCCAGCTCTTGGGTCCTCAGCACAGGAAAGACACAAAGCTGTTGGAGTGGGTCCAGAGGAGGGCCACAAAGATGATCAGAGGGCTGGAGCACCTCTGATGAGAGCACTGGGGTTGTTTAACCTAGGGAAGAGAAGGCTCCAGGAAGACCTTATAGCAGCCTTCCAGTACTTACAAAGGGCCTACAGGAAAGAGGGGACAGACTTTCTAAAAAGGCCCGTAGTGACAGGACAAGGGGTAATGGTTTTAAACTCAAAGAGAGTAGATTCAGGCGACATATAAGAAAGAAATCTTACAATTAGGGTGGTGAAACACTGGCACAGGTTGCCAAATGAGGTGCTATGTGACCCAACCCTGAAGACATTCAGGGTCAGGCTTGATGGGGCTCTGAGCAAACTGATCCAGTTGAAAACGTCCCTGCTCACTGCAGGGGGGTTGGACTAGATGATTTTTAAAGGTCCCTCCCAACCCAAACCATTCTGTGATTCCATGGGAACGAGCCTCCTCACACAGCCTGTCGGAGATGCCGGTTTCCACCCTCTTTACTAACACCCTTACCCACAGCTGAAGCTTAACCAGCTACCCCGCATTAGCATGAAATCCAATTAAAAAGGGAAAAAGAAAAAGCAACAGGCAAACAACAGCAAACATACTTATGTCAATGAAGTCGACATCATTCCCACTGTACGCATTCTTCAGCTTGTTGGTCATCACCCGCAGAGCCATGATTTGCCGGCGAATCACCATATCTGGCTTGGTAATATCTACTTCGACCTCAGGGTTATTCACTTGACTTGCCAAGCCATTTCCAGTCACCGCAAAGTCGTACCTGAAAAGAAACCGTTCCTGCTGGTACCGGAGCTGTAGCTCAGCAGGGTGCCGTGCTGAAGGGTGACAGTGTGGGAACTCGGTGACGCCAGGCCAGTTTCCAGTCTAGGTGATATTCTGAGTCTAATGTAATCTTCCTAAATGCTAACCTTCACAGAGCTCTTCTCCAGCTTCTTACTCTATCTCCTCTCCCTGCAACCCAAGCAGCACGTGGAATTAAACAGTTTCCGTACACTCTGTGTCACAAAGGCAGGGGAAAGACAATTTTGTCCTCAACTTCGAAAAAGGAGGAAGATCTGGAGTTTATAATAACGGCTTAAAAGAGCATAAATCAGCTCACTGCAGGCAACAGAGCAAAACAAGCTGCTGAGACTACCTGATACCCAGTTAGAGGACACTTTTGGGAAAACAACCTTTGGGGCCATAGTTATCCCAGAGAAACTTATAGTC
>NW_010158910.1:0-1610 GCF_000695765.1 Mesitornis unicolor | reverse complement strand
AAGAGCGTCATTCTGGCTTTGCATAATACACCTTAACCATCGAGCTGGGGTATTAAATGTGTACTTCTCAGCACGCAGACAAGAGATGCAATTTTCCTAATAAGCCCAGCAGGAGAAACATCTGGGATGTTGAAGATGGGATAATGAGACCCCATGCAGAGAAGAGCCGGGCTACTCAGCCTGAGGAGGTGGGTGTGCTCAGGTCTGAATACATACACAGCCTCTTGGTTTAGAAGAGAGGCTGAGCAACAAAACCCAGCAGAATACATCTCCTGAAACAGGTATTTGGACTCTCATCTTATAGAGTAAGGATATGACGCTTTTTGCCCTCCTCCAATTACCTCACTTGCAAGAAAAATCACTGTCTGACAGAAGAAAACATTACTTTTCGTAGTTATGATGCCAATATCAATCAGTATCGCAAAAGAGAGAAAAGCCTTCGGCACAATCTCACTGCCTGGTCTCCAGGATCAGTAGATATAAGCGCATATTTGAACGGCTTGCTCAAACCCTGTTCTGTACATGGGAGGGATGATAATAATAATAATGATGATGATGATAATAATAGTGGTGGTGGCTTTGTTATTATTTGTGATCAACAGTCTATGTTTCAAAGAAGTCAGAGAGACACCAAAGTGTGGAACACTACTGAACTTTTAGCTTATTTGGGCCACAGAGAGAATACAGTAACAGCAAAGCAAAATATCTTGCACATAGGATGTCCAGCCTTCCCTCTGTCTCCTTGCCCAGTGCTGCCAACTCTCCATCCCCCCGACTTACTGGTGCTGGCCCTCACACGCACTGGGGGAAAATCCTGTGAAAAGCCCTGCACAAGCAGCTGATAAACAAGGCCTCAGGAGGGCAGAGCCATTTCTTGTCACAGAGACTCAAATCATTGCCCCAGCCAAGCAAGGCAGAGTTTCAGGCACACACGAACCAGTGCAAAATTCATGCAGTATGGCTCAGCCCTGTGCCCCAAAAATATTAAGGGCAAAAACTGCTATTACTCAGAAAAACTGCTGGAAAACCACAGATGGCTATTTTTTCTTAATGGAACATCTTGCATTTTGCTTGTTTCCTCAGTAAGCAAACAGAAAAAAAGAAATTTCTATTTCCAAAATAAAAGTTAAACAGTTACATAAACTGTATGACAGAAAACCTTTGGCTTATTCATGTGTTGGTAATTTCTTCCTTGCAAGGAAAAAACCAAAACAAGTTTTGTAACTATTTTTCCATTAAAAGCATGCATGAAAGCCGCTGGCCCCTTCATGCCATTGACCTCAGTAGCAGAGAAGATGGTTTTTGACCAGCCTCCATCTCCCCTGCCCTTGCTCAACAAGGAGCCCAGCAGTAGAAACGCCAGCTGGGGCCACTGGGGCAACAGCGTTGTCAGACAACATGAGGATCCCCGCTCTGCGACTGAGCTCTAGGATTTTGTACAAATCGCCTCCCCAAAGCCCTGAGCAACCACTAAGAGGTTTAAGTCCAAGAAGAGATGCCCTATCTGGGTATCAAGACTCAGTTCCCTCCTTTAAAGCAAACGACCACATAAAGCTTGGACCACCCTTTAGCTTTGGGTTCAAGCTCTCCCATCTATAAAAAAAAAAAAA